>NC_080673.1:204361644-204547631 GCF_030445035.2 Dasypus novemcinctus
GTGACGGGTACCAGCCAGATCTGATTTGGTCTGATGGAGAGTGGAATGCCCTGACACTTACTGGAACTCTACAGATGTTCTTACCAGGTTCTAATGAAAGCCCCAGCAAGGATGAGAAGATTGTAGTAGGTGACCGAAGAGGTCAGATCTGCTCCTGTCACCATGGAGGATAATACAACTCACGAGACCAATTTAAGCCAGAGAAATTGTCAAGTCACAAGGGGGAGAGGTGCCCCTCCACAGACAAGATGTCCTGGGCTATCATTGGGACATGGAAATGCCCAGCGTCCCAAATGAACCAGAAATCATTTTGGACCTGGTTCAGGCAGTAAGTTTGGGAGGCACCTATCTTCTCGACATTGGACCAGCTAAGGAAGGAGTGATGGTTCACATCTTACAAGAAAGGCTTGTTGCTGTTGGGAAGTGGCTGAGCATCAATGTGGAGTCTATCTACATCTCTAAACCATGGGTGCAGATGGATAAGAATGCTGCTGTCTGGTATACCTCCAAAGACAGTTGTTCATGCCATCTTTCTGCACTGGCCAGATAATGGGTTCTTCTGCCTTCAACCCCCCAAACTACCTTGTCTGCAAAGATAAGGATGCTGAGAATTGAAGGCTATCTGCAGGGGTCCAGAGACCAGGTCCATGGCTTCCTCATTCATCTGTTCTTCCAGTTGAGTTTGCTTAGACTGTAGCGCTGACAGAGCAGGGGGATCACTTGAATTGAAGAGGAAAGGAAACACCACCTGCTGTTTGCTGCTTTGGTTTTCCTCTTACAGTCCTGTCATCATAATAAACTGACTTCTCTTCCCCTCCAGAGAAAACCCTTATCACACTTTTTAATCAAAGGAACTGAATGCACTGCACTTTTGCCTCCAGTGGCCCAAGGACCTGAGATCTACCACTAGCGCTCTGGTCAGCACAAGAAGGGACAAAACAGTTAAGCTCTGAGCTCCTCCACTCCTAACTTGGGAAATTATCTACAATGGAAACTTCCCTCCACTTTCGGTGTTTGTTAACCTACTTGCTTACTCAATGACTAGTCACACTATTGCCTATGGGAAGAAGTAGACCAGGTCTGCCTCCCAACCACTTGCTATTTATTTAGATCCCACATCTATCAGCTCAGAGAGCAGACTGCTTGGAGAGGAGGGGAGGGGCAGACTAGGCTAGGCATGCTCTATTATTCAGAAGTTTCCAAAGAAAGCTAAGAGCTTTTAAATTGAGTCTGTTTACAACAATAGCATTAAGAGAATGAATATGATTCTGCCCTATGCTTTTTAAAAATATAATCTAATTGTAAATTTATATGTCAAGTCATTTCTATTAAAAAGAAAAAGAGATTATATTCTTAGCCTAGTGGATTTCATTACAGGACAAAATGCTTTCAGCAACCTAATTTTTTTTTGATAGGCAGTAAGTAAGGAGGTAGTTAAACTTGGAGAGTGGGGGAGAGGAAGAGATGGCAGAAAGCATCGAGTCCAACATCCTTAAATGTGGGAAACTGAGGCCTGGAGACAACTGGGAACTTCCTTGCATCCCAGAGCTGGTGGAAATGTGGGGTCCAGCAGGTGGGAAAGAGGGTGAGGCGGGTAAGCAAGGGGAGGGGTGAAGCCTGTCTTTACTGAAAATGTGCATAGTTTGGTCGTCATAGAAGTTTTCTGAGTCAAGTTGGGTTTTTAGAAATATTGCATTGAACTACTATGCATCTTGATTATGGAGGTCTTTTGTTTCGTGCTTTTTCGGTTAGTGCCTCACTCTCCTCACCTTAGTCACAGCAGTGGGACCCAAAGTCACCTGTTTGACTCTCAGGAACTTGCACCTCCACCATGTCACAAAATAATTCTCCTTAGGAGTTAAAAAAACATTTTGATTCGTGCCATTTCCTCAGGATACTGACAAGCGCCCCCAGGTGATCACGTCCAGGTCGGGGAAACTCTTCTGCGTAAAGCAAACCTGCCATCCACGAGGCGCTACACCTGGCCCACCTGCGAGAAAGGGAAGGTCGCCCTCTTGTGTCCACCTTCTGTATTACAGGCCATCGAAACAGGCCTGGAGCGAGAGCGTGGACGCGGCTTCCGCTGGTCTCCCAGTACCTGAGACTAGAGGAGCCTCCGGGGGAAGGGTGAGCTATTCTGGGGGAAGGGGGAAAACAGGACTGCTCCAGCGCAGGTGAGAGGAGCCTCCTGCTGGCCATCTGGATGGGGACAGAATCTGCAGCCTTGGGTCACTGCTTTAAAGTGCGGACTGGCAGGTAAGCTGAAGTGGCCTGGGAAAACCTTAAAGGCCACCGGGCTGATTCTCCTGCAGCTCTGGACAGAGGAGCCAGGGATTTCAAACACAGCAAACTATCGGCTTCTCCCACTTGTCTGGCAAATTATGTGCCAGGTGCTCTACAGACACACTTTCCAGTCCTCACTGCAACTCTTGGAAGGGGGCATTTTTATCACCATTTTATAGTCGAGGCTCAGAGAGGGTAGCCAACCTGCCCAAGATTATACAGCTAATACATGGTACTGTAAAAACTGAAGCCCATGTGTTTTATTTTTTAAAAATTATACTGGGATTGCTACTAGTGGAAGGAGAAAGTGGCCATTCACCATTCTTTTCTTGCTAAAGTTCACAATGGAATGTGTGACTTTACTCAGTGGCCACTGAAGTGGAAGTAAGAGAGGACAGAACCTTGCTTTCATAGCAATTATTCATTATTTTAATACTCTATAGAGTTTATGGAAAGATTTTACAACTGTTATATTATTTGTCTCCACAATAACTCTATGAGGAAAGGATCTTTTTTTAAAGACTGGAAAATAAAGGCTCAGAAAATTCAGTAAGTTGCCCAAAGCCATACACACTGTCAGTGGCAGAGCTGGGGTTTGAGTTCAGGCTATCTGATTCTAATGCACGTGTTCTTTCCAGCATTACAGCTGGACCATCAGTCTTCTTTAATTTGTTAAGGTTTTCTTTGTAGTCCAGTACTCAATGAAGATTTTTACAAATGTTTTATGGACATGTGGAAACTTGATTCAAAACATATAAATTTCTTAGTCACACAGACCTAGTAAATTAAACTTTTTGTTCATGCTACTCAATTGCTCTATTGGGTATTTTTTATTATTTAGGTTCACTAGATCCAGTTGTCTGATTTCAAAAAAGGCATATTTAAATTGCCTATCACACTTATATTTTACCAAGGTCTCTGGCATTGCCCTGTTGCTTGGTGCATCTAAGTTTATGAATGCTATACCTGCTTTAGAAATTTTGCCTTTCTCATGAACCAGTGCTCCCCCTTTAGCCTATTAATGCCTTTTAACCTTGTATCTCATTACATTAATATTGTCACTCCTGCTTTCTATTTGTGACTTTTTGTCTCTCTTTCCCACCCTTTTATTTCTAATCCTTTCAAAACAATTTTAAATGTGCATCTTATAATCATACATGCTGTTGTTTTCTCTAATCTAACAGTTTCCGTCTTCTAATCGGAGAGCTCTAAGATGTACTTTTTAAGTGTGTATCTTGTAATCACACACGTTATTTTTCCTACCACAATCTGATGTCCAGTCCATTCACATTCAGCACCAGGCTTTTTCAGAATGGGATTTCTTCCAGGGGTGCATCACGAGGCTCTGTCTGCTGGCTGGTGGTCGCTCTCTTAACAGGACAGGTGGCACATGCAGGAACCTCGCTGCCCCATCCACAGGGAAACCTGCAGCAGGTGTCTGCACCTTCTTTATTCCACAAGTGGGGGAACATCCACCACACACCAGGCTCTGGAGAGGGATTGGTTGGCAGGATAGCGGGGTGAGCTCTGAGGTGTACCGTGCTGAGGACCGCTGGGACCTTGGAACAAATTCCCCGAGCAAGAGCCGGGAAAACCTCAGCTTTCCCTGATGAACTGATTTCGCTCCTTCCCTCAGATAATGAAAACCCCATCACTTGTCCTGTCTGGCCCTATGCCTTGGCTGTTAGGAAGCGCAGACTTAAGCTTTCATAGGGTGTTACTTGTACAGTGTTCTTCTATTCGTTTTTGATATTCTCTTGTATATCAAATTCTTGTACAAATTCTTTCTCTTGTACTTTCCTCCTCTCCTCCTTTGCAATTTAGCGTTAATGGGGTTTTGTCTCACTGCATCTGTGTTTTTACTTAAGGCCATTTAGGATCCTCTCTGGACATAAAAACAAGACAAGAAACAACTAAGAAATAACTTAGGAGCACCGCAGGCCAATGGCACTGCCTGCTGTGCCTTATGCAGAGGTGCAGAGTGAGGGGCAGAGGCCAGGAGCTGGGCTGGCTGCACTGCAAAGGCCCAGATGTTTGGTGGACCAGGAATCTCCCTGTCCAGGCTCATTATTCCCGGGTTCCATATTTGCAAATTCACCTACTCATTTAAATTTGTTTTTTTTTTTTTTTTACTCATTTAAATTTGTAACCACAAAAGCAATACCCATGGGTGTTTTTGAGGCCATTCTCAGACTCGAGCACAGTGAGCTAGTCAATGCCTTATTTAATGAGCTCCAATCCCCTGCCTCTTGATGCAGCATATGGCCGAACATCAATGCAAGAGCACAGGCTCTGTTAAATGAGTCCCTGAAGTGTTCTGAAGGCAGTGGTGCTGCTTCCAGGGGGGGCTAAGTCTCTAAAAGGCTGGGGAAACAGAGCCCTTCTAGGAATCATCGTAAGCACATTGGAGGAGGAGGCAGAAGATCCCGCCGCATTCAGACCAGAACCGGCAGGCGATAATGTCGTGTACTGATCAGCTAACGTGTGGCCGGAGGCTCACGGGACCTACCCTTCATTTCCCCTTTACCAATTCAGGGTTCATGCAACTCTATCCAGCACAACTGCCATGAACTTAAGAGTCTTAGGAGTGAAAAACATGGGAGAGAAGTCAGCAGGAAAAAAGAACCCCAAAGTGGAGTCAGCTATATTAGTCCCCGATCTCCCGCACAAGCCAGGCGAAGAGCTAAAATCCCTCGCATGATAAATTTAGTCTTTTTGTCTCTCCAAGAATACACAGGACACACAGTTTTCTCTAACACTCTTCTTTCCATCCTACAGGCTAGCAGGAGAAATCTGCTCACAGAGGCGTCAGCTCTTGGTTTTGTCAAGTTCAGCATCCTGCTCTAACCGTTCTAGGAAAGGCAAGAAGACCGTGTACCTGCTGGCCGGTCTGGGGACCGCAGCCTTCTCTACAGAAGCCGGAGGTACGATCCAGCCCTTCCACCTGCGCGCCAAGAAAAGGCTCAAGTGCCGACGACGCAGGACTGAAAACGGGCTGGCAATTTTCTTCCATGTATCGAGCAGAGTCCCCCAGGACTTGATCTGGGTAGTTGAACACCCTGGCCTGGCCCAGTTCAGCAACAGCTATTCCAGGTGAGAAGAGAACATTCTAGAAAGTTCTGTTGCTGTCCTGTCCTCAGGCCTCGGAACCCTGGGCTGCAGGGATTTGCACTTCTCAGAGATGGAGGGACACCGTGCACGCTGGCCTATCTTTCTCAGCCCCCTGCTTCCCGCATGCAGGTGAAATTCAAAGAAGTATGCCACATGCCTGTTTCCCGACTCGGCCCATGTCGGAATAGGAAGAGCGGTTAGTGGGGGGTGGGGATGAGGGCATTCGTTAGAACGAGACCATGCAGAGACCGGGCCAGGGTGACCCCAGGGCATGGGCCTGGCGTGGAGACACGGCAGCAGGTACCGTGGAGGCCAACGAAGACAGAGCGAACCGATACAGCCCAAGAGGACGCCCGCAGCTACCGGGGACCACGTCCTGCTGCTGGCTTGTCCCTGCGGCCTTGGCCTTGGGGACGGGACACGCCTGGTGTATCAAACGGGGACTTGAGTTGGCAGAGGCTTCTCCTGGGGCTGAAGGCAAACGTTCTCACATTGGGAAGAGGCTGCCTCAGCGGGGGGCAGCAGGTCTCCTGGGGCTGGGGACTCGGGTGCCACCAACGCGCTCTGCCCCGGAGGCCCGGTCAAGCAATGGGAAGGAGGACAACAGTGAGCGGCTCTTCCCAGGGGGCTGACGACCCCATGGGGGGCACGTCAGGCACCGGCTTGCCCGGGCTCATGTCTGGGAGTTCTGGGATTCAGAAACACCAGGGCTCAAACCAGCCTCTGCCAGGAGACGCAAATGGACATTCTCCTCTGTGCTGCTCGGAGGGGTCTCTTTCACCCGGCGCGTAGCTGGGAAGCATGCTCTTAGGGGAGGCCAAGAGCCAAGGGCCCGTTTTCCTCCAGGAAGGCGTGGGCTCCGCTCCCGTTGTCTCGTTAAATACAACCACCCTTTAGGAGTCTGAGCAGGTGCTCGGCCCAGAAGGAGGGTCTCAGTGAGTGGGGGTCTCCTAGCTAGGATTAGGGTGCTGGGTGCCCTCCCCCACCCAACTGAGGTCTCCCTGGGGGCTGGGGACAGGGAGAGGTCTGCTGGGGTCCTAGGATGAAAAAGCAGCGGTGGTGGCGGTGGCAGCAGCCTTCGGCGCAGCGCCAGGCAGAGGGGGGTGGGTGCCCTCTGCGCGCATCCTGTGCGGTCAGGAAGCGTGGGCACGCGGCGGTCACTCGTTAGAACTCAGCGCGCCGGGTGGGGGGGGGTACCTACCCGGAGGTCCAGGCCATCCTTCCCGTGTCCTGGGAGAGAGTCAGATTTGGAATGGGGGAGTCCTGAAACAGACACAGCACAGCTTGGTCATGCAGGGACGTGGCCGGGCGCGGTGGAGGAGGGGCTGGCCGAGGCTCGGAGGGTGCGGGGGCTTCTGCCCGGGGCCAGCGGGGGGCCGGGGAAGGCAGGGGACCCCCGGGAGTCCCCTCAGATCCAGGCTGGGCGGCCGCTGCCCCCACGGCCACGTCAACGCCCCGTGCCGGTCGTGGCTCCTTGTTCCCCAGGGCACAGACTGGCCAAGAAGCTTCCGGAAGGGGCGACGGGCCCAAGCCTGCCCAGGCATGCCACGGAGCCCAAAGCAGGCTGGCACCTGCGTTTGCAGACGGGCCCGCGCCCTTGGCACCATCCACCCGGCCGGCCGAGACCCTCGTCTTACAGACCGGAAGTTGCAGGCCCAGAGAAGGCCCCGGAAGCGGGGGGCAGGGTTGGAGCAGGCCAAAGCCTGGGTCCCCGTGGTGGGAAGGGCCGCGCTAAGCCCTGCCAGCCATGTGGGGGCCGAATGAGAGCACCATCAGGTCTGGGGACATTTTAAAAAAATCGCGAGTGGTTTTACAACTGGGGCTTCACATTGAAACTCTTAATTTCTAGCTTCTCTTGGGAAAAAAAAAAAGAAAGAAAGGCAATCTGGAGATGCTGGGCCCTAAATTCCCCTGTGGGTGACGCTGGCTGGCGCCGTGGGGGCAGGCGGGCCCTCCTGGTCCCCCTCCACTGCTGGCTCCCCAGGCTGGCCAGGAGTCTGAGACCACCCCCCCCCCAGAGGACAGCCCGCGGTGCCCCCGGGCTCAGAGACAAAGGTGGGGTGCATTCTGGAAGAGGCAGAGAGCAGCAGAACCCGGGGCCACTGGAGGGAGGCAGGGGCCGCCTGGACCGGGGGCAGCGGCCACGCGGGGGTCCCTGTGCCAAGCCCCTGCCCTCGCCCGCCACGTTTGTTCTCGTGCTACTCCTGCTGGGAGCCCCCGCCTTGGCCTCTTGGCTCGGCCGCCGGCCCCTGCTCCCTAGGGTGGGCCGGGGGCTTCCCTGCAGCCCCCTCGCTGCGTGGGCCGCAGTGTGCTCCCCCCCGCCGGGAGCCTGTCTTTCCCAGCAGTGTGTGGACCCTCACAGAACAGCGGCCACCCCTGCCTCACCTGTGGCCCCCGCCCCCAGCCCCGCTCCCGGCACCAGCGGCTCAGGCCACGGCACCCACGCCCCACCTGTCACGCTTGCGCCTGGATGCTGCCGGCCGCCCCACGAGGGCTCAGGGCTCCCAGGGCCGTGGGGGTACAGAGCCGGGGGCGGCGCCTCGAAGGGGAGACGGCAGGGCGCCCACGACGTCCCACCCACCTGCGCCCAGGGCGGCCCTTCTCTGAAAGCTGCCCTTGAAACACCGGTCTGCGAAAGATGCCTGCTTACCCAGGAGTGCTTCATTTCTGGGGTTCCGGACAGACTCAACGAGGACAGAGAAGAAGTCCTGCATGGGTCACAGGTGGATTCAGGGAAGCTCTAGGGGACACCTCAGCTGGGGGACCGGCCTTAGGGCTTATTTGCCCCCTGGTGGACCACGGAAGGTTCCAGAATGGGCCTTGACAATCTCAAGGTCAGCATTCTCAAACTTGTTTTACCAGAGGAACGCTCTTGTCACACGAAACCTTATGTGAACCCCGATCTATAAACAGGTCGCAGCGGAGCTGGGAAGGCTGAAGCGGGGGAGCTGGGATGGGCCGTGGCTCGGTCCTCTCAGCCCCTCTCGAGGTTCCTCCAGGGCACCAAGCCACCCAAGTCTCCTTTCATGGAAGGGGAATCTGAGGGCCGGAGACATGGAGACACCTGCCCAGGGCTTTCAGACCAGGTAGCAGTGGCCCCAGACCCAACGAGCCTCGACCTGCTGCCTGGGGTCCCCCCGGGGCACGCAGAGCCAGGCACAGTCTGGGATCATGGGGACCTGGCAGTCGAGGCGCAGGAGCCCCTCATCAGCCAAAGACCACACAGCAAGGACCTTCAAAGTGGGGTGCTGGGGGAAGTGGACTTGGCCCAGTGGTTAGGGCGACCACATGGGAGGTCCGCAGTTCAAACCCCGGGCCTCCTTGACCCATGTGGAGCTGGCCCATGTGCAGTGCTGATGCACACAAGGAGTGCCCTGCCACGCAGGGGTGTCCCTGTGTAGGGTAGTCCCACGTGCAAGGAGTGCACTGCGGTCACCCCTCGGGCTGAAGTGTGGTTTGCTGGCCTGGCGGGGGAGCAGCCGCGGCAGGCCAAGCCGCTGCCCCCATAATAGGGTGGCTGGTCGGGCCCACCGCCACCCCTGAAGGAAGCTCGGCATGGGCACAGAGTGCCCTCGGGTCTCCCCTTCTCGGCAGCCATGCTTCCGCGGCCGCCCCTCCTCCCGGATGGCGCCACACGATGCCTTGTGGGGTGGCACCCTTCTTCTTCTTTCTCCCTGCGCAGGCGCAGGGCGGAAAAATCCAGTCTGCCCTTTTCCCTCCCCCCCGACAGCAGCAACAGCCAGGCGTGGGCGGAAAAATCCAGTCTGCCCTTTTCCCTTCCCCCGACAGCAGCAACAGCAGCCACCAATCCCTAAACCCTGCCCCTTCCCCCAGCAACAGCGACAGCCAATCCCTAACCACCACCCCTCCCCCGTCCAGTACCGCCCACTGACCTTTCGCCGGCAACCAATCAGAACAGGGCGTGGCTTCAACCAATCAGCCTTCCCCAGCCCCTATAAAACTGTTGCCTCTCCCTCAATAAAGTGGACTTGCGTGTTTACCTTGTCTCCGCGGTAGTTCTTCTGCCGTGCGCCCTCCAGTCCTGAGAGCCCCCGACAAGGGCCTGGCCTCCCTTGTCCCCAGTTCGTCGCCTGCTTCTCCGGGCGACCCCTTCGTCGCCGGCTTCGCCGGGCGACCCCGTCAGCCGAACCGCGCAACCCCTGTGAGACCGACCCCTCGTCTGCTGCCGGACCGACCGCTCGTCCCAAGTGGGACCGACCCCTCGTCCCAAGTGGGATCGACCCCTCGTCCCAAGCGGGACCGACCCCTCGTCCGCAGCCAGACCCCACCTCTACCGACCGAGCAAGCCGCCGCAGTGCACCCCATAAGGAGAGCCGCCCAGTGCGAAAGAAAGTGCAGCCTGCCCAGGAATGGTGCCACACACACGGAGAGCTGACACAGCAAGATGACGCAACAAAAAGAAACACAGATTCCTGGTGGTGCTGATAAGGATAGAAGTGGTCACAGAAGAACACACAGCGAATGGACACAGAGAGCAGACAACTGGGGGGGCGGGGAGGAAGGGGAGAGAAATAAATAAAAATAAATCTTAAAAAAAAAAAAGTGGGGTGCTGGCCTAGCAGCTGTACCTGGGGACTTGCTCAAAACACAAATTCTCGGGTCTATCCCATCTGGACCCAATGGGAATTCTGAGGAGCCAGGTGATTCTGACGCACACTAAGCCTTGAAAACCACTTCCCCCGCGCCTCACCCTGCACAGTCTCGGAAGCCAGTGCCTCTCCGCCCTGCCTGCACCCTGCATGGCCCGGGAGAGCTTTTAGAATCCCCAGAGCCCGCGTTGCCGTCTACCACCAACGGCATTTTACCCCTTGGAGAAGTTAGAACCCCTGCCTCTGTTTGGGTCCCTGCATCCTGCCTGCTTTCTTAAAAATCCAGTTGTCTCAAGTGCATCTTCTATATACACTGAACACCGGCATCAGATGGTGGTGTAAAGATTTGCTTCAACTATGAAATATGATTTAAGAAACTCATGGGAAGGATAGTCCTATTTTTTTTTTTAACCTATTTCAGTATTCCTTTTTCCTTTCTGAAGCTCCAAGGTTTCTTCTGTTTTCATTTCCTCTCCACTTGGAGAACTTCCTTTAGCCATTCTTTAGGAGAAAATCTGCCAGCAACAAGTTCTCTTGGCTTTCCTTAGTTTGAGAAAGACTTTATTTCCCCTTCTTTCCTGAAGGATGTTTTCACTGAATGCAGAACTTGCAGTTAACAGTTCTTTTTTATGTTAAAGATTTATTTTTTATTTATTTCTCTCCCCTTCCCCACCCCTTGCCCCAGTTTTCTGCTCTCTGTGTCCATTCGCTGTGTGTTCTTCTGTGTTTGCTTGTATTCTTGTCAGCGGCACCAGGAATATGTGTCTCTTCTTGTTGCATCATCTTGCTGCGTGCTCTCCGTGTGTGCGGCACCACTCCGGGGCAGGCTGCACTTTTTTCGCGTGGGACAGCTCTCCTTACAGGGCACACTCCTTGCATGTGGGGCTCCCCCACATGGGGGACACCCCTGCGTGGCAGGGCACTCCTTGTGCTCATGAGCACTGCGTGTGGGCCAGCTCACCACATGGGTCAGGAGGCCCTGGGCTTGAACCCTGGACCTCCCATGTGGCAGGTGGACGCTCTATCTATTGAGCCAAATCCACTTCCCTAACAGCTCTTTTTCACAGTGCTTTAAAAACGGGACACTTCATTCTGGCCTCTACATTCCAGATGAGAAACCGGCTATCATTTGAATTGCTGTTGCCCATGGGGAATGAGCCTTTTTCCTCTGGCTGCTTTCAATATTTTTTCTTTGTCTAGTTTCCCAGAAGCTTAATTATAATGTGTCTTGGTGTAAATTTCTTTGGGGTTTGCTTAGCTTCTTGAATGTATAGGTTTATGTTTTTCACCATATTTGGGGACTTTTCAACCATTATTTATTTATTTTTGAACACTTTTTTCAGCTCACTCTCCTCCTCCTCTCCTTCTGGGATTCTGATGAATACTCCCATCGATACCTAAGATGCCTCAATTTAAAAAAATTTTCTGTTGTTCCCATTGGATAATTTCTATCATTTCAGTGTCCAGTTCCCTCCTCTGTCATATTCTTCTATGTTATTATTCTATTATTAAACCCTTTTTATTTTTAAAAATTTGGTTATTGTATTTTTAAGTTTTGCAATTTCATCAGTTTCTTCTTATACATCTTTGATGGCTTTGGTGAAGTTTTCTACTTTTCCATTTGTTTCAAGAGTATTTGCAATTGCTTGTTGAGGCATTTTTATGGTGGCTGCTTTCACATCCTTGTAATTCCAATATCAGACTAATCTCAGAGTTGGCATCACTGCTTTGTCTTTTCTCATTCAAGTTATTTTCTTGGTTCTTGGTATGATGAGTGATTTTTACTTGTACCCTAGATATTGTGGACACTATGTTAGGAGACTCTGGATCCTATTTAATCTATTTTAGTAGGCAGTCACCCTTTGTAGGGTTGGTGTGCTGGCCCTGACCTGCTTTTATAGGCTGTGGTTCCAGCCACAATTTCATTTTCAGAAACCTTGCAGTGCTGTTCTGGTCTGCTCGTGGGGACAGAAAGCACTTCTCAGGGCTACCCAGTGCCACCAGACAGGCGACCAGAGATTCTGGGTGGCGGGATGGAGAGTGCTTTCCTAGCCTGCACTCTGGGTCACCTGGTGCCAGCAGGGCGGAGGGCAGGAGACACGCGGCTGCTGCGTTTTCCTCAAGCCCTGAAGTCCCTGCCAGTCCACCTTCCTCCTTCTCCCCTTCGGAGCTCTCCTGCTTGTCTGCGGTGTCATTTCCAGGTGGTTTAGGTGTTCTTAGCAGGGAGGAGCAGAGGGCATGCTGTCCTGTCCCCAAGGTTGCCATCCAGACCAATAAAGACGAGTGTTTCCTGGGGTGGGATCAGCCACCAGAATCTTCAAAGGCCCAGGCGACCCTGGTGGATCCCGAATTTTCGAAGGTCCCAGGTGATACAGCCAGGGTTGAGGACCCCGTTTTGAAATCTCTTCTCATAGTCAGTGGTCTTCCTTGACCCTCATGAGCCAACAGAAAGCAATAACCCCATTTTACAAATGAGGAAGCAGAGGCGTAGCTAGAGTAAGTGACTTGTACAAGGTCAAAGGTTACTAGCTGCAGAGGCAGGGCCCCGACTTTGGACTTGGGGAAGTGGTCACCCCGCCTGCTCCCAGTAAGTCCTGCCCTAGAGTGGGCTGGCCGGGGCTCGGGGTCTTCTAGGGACCTGCGTGTCAGATGGTCTTTAGGAGTGTGAGGCTGTATGCTCCTGTGTGCGTGTGCCTGTGTGCATGTGTATGCCTGTGTGTGCACACGTGTGCCTGTGTGCGCGTGCATGTCCGTGTGCACACGTGTGCGTGTGTGCAGGTGTGCATGTGCAGGTGTGCATCAGGGAAAGAAGCCCACGTGGAGAAATCAGGACCTGGGGTGGGCGGCAGCTGGTAATCGTGACCCCATGCCGTGCAGGCCCCTGGACACTGGGCACTCACCCTGCCCCTGTGTCTGAGCTCAGGGTCACCAGGCTCCCCGCCACTCCCCATGGCCGCTTCCCCTCTGCACTCTGCTGGGGGTGTTCTGGGGGTCCTGAGCTCGTTCTTTTTTTTTTTTTTAAAGATTTATTTATTTATTTCTCTCCCCTTTTCCCCCCACTCCGGTTGTCTGTTCTCTGTGTCTATTTGTTGCGTCTTCTTTGTCCGCTTCTGTTGTTGTTAGCAGCCCGGGAATCTGTGTCTCTTTTGGTTGCATCATCTCGTTGTGTCAGCTCTCCATGTGTGCAGCGCCATTCCTGGGCAGGCTGCACTTTCTTTCGCGCTGGGCGGCTCTCCTTACAGGGTGCGCTCCTTGTGCATGGGGCTCCTCTACGCGGGGCATACCCTAGTGGCACGGCACTCCTTGTGCGCATCAGCACTGCACATGGGCCAGCTCCACACGGGTCAGGAGGCCCGGGGCTTGAATCACGAACCTCCCATGTGGTAGACGGATGCCCTAACCACTGGGCCAAGTTTGCCGCCCTGAGCGCGTTCTTGCATGTGTACCTCTTCCGGGCTGGTTCATCCGAGGGTCAAGTGACTGCAGGACGTGCGTGGAGATGGCCTGGTTGGGGACTGTTCCGGCTGGGAGGTGCAGGGCTCCTTCTGGGGTTTTGGCTCTGGGGACAATTAATAAGCCACTCCCTGGGCAGAGTGTCACCAATGTCACTGGCAACACGAAAGCCTTCTGGTTCCCTGGTGCACGGAATATGTGACTTTGCAGCTGTGGGGCCCTGCGCATGTCCGGGTCCCCTCTCTGAGCCTCGGGGACCCCACAGGAGCAAGGGGGGACCTGGACGGGGGGCCGGCCAAGCCCTGACTGACTGTGACCCTGATGCCCTTGAACTGTCAGAGCCTTCAGGCTTCCTGATGGGAGAAAGCAGGAGAGGGGTGGGAGGGGACACGCCAGAGCCTGGCCTCTGGGATCACACGGACCCCAAGACCCCTGAGGGCTGGGCCTCGGGGTGCTGGTGTTCCCCCCAAGTGAGCTCCATTAAGCCTCAAGATGCTTCCTACCAGGAGGATTTATCAGCCCTGCTTTTACAGATAAGGAGTTTGCAAACTCAGAGAGGTTTGCTCATGTGCCCAAGGTCACACAGCAAGCGGCAGGCGGAGGCTCAAACCTGGGGGGTGTCCTGACAAGGGCCCCTGCCTGATCGCTCATGTGGGCTCGTGGCCGCTGCCCACCTGCTTGGCTCTCCCATCTCCAGGGGGACACTGCGGTGAGCCCCGGGGGAAGGCTGGGCTGCCGTCCCTGGAACATAGTGCCCCCGTGTTGGTTCCACCAGATGTGAAAGAAGGGGCTGCTCAGGAAACCTGCAAGAGGCTTTCGGGGGCCTTGCCCCTGCTCTGGGAGGGCCCCCCGAGGGGTTGGGACACTCCACGGCGCAGAGAGGCTCATGCGGGTCCTGCGGGTGGAGCCGACAGGCGGGGGGCAGAGAGGAGCATGGAAGGGCTTTAGGGAAAGTGCTCCAAGGCCAGGTGGGGGGGGGAGGGGCAGAGCTTCTGGGGGGGGGGGACAAGGGGGCCTGAAGCAGAGCTGGAGGGGACGAGAGGGCCCGAGAGGGGTCACCACACATAACCCACACAGACGCACGCACTGTCCGTGGCTCGTCCCTGCCCGCAGGTGCCGGGAGGCCCCCCTGTCCAGTCCCCAAGTGGGCAGACAGGCCTCTGGGCGCAGGGAAGCCTGGGGGTGGCCCAGAGCCCAGCGCCCGCAGCGGACCTCCAGGGAACGCTCCCGAGGGGCTCCTGCTCCGTCGCGGGCCTCTCGCTGAACGGGGCTGGGGAGGGAGGGCAGGGTAGTCCCTGCCAGCGGGGGCGGCCACGGCACCCTCCCCTGGGCCAGGGTACTCTCCCACTGCATTTTCTGGAAGGCTGGAGAGGAGAAAGGGGCAGAGAGCACCTGTCCATCCAGCTGGAGGCCAGCCCCTTCCGGAAAGATCTATTGTACCGGCCCGGCTGGCCATTACCCCTTGGGGGTCCCCAGGCTCCTGTGGACACCCGGCAGCTGGCTGCAGCCCCTCCTGGCCCCCCAACCCGCCCTTCTCTCCATCCCTCTCCTTCGAGGCGGCTCTCTCGGGCCGTCCTGCCCAGCTCCGGCGCTGCCCCACAGCTCGCCCGGCCGCCCCCTCTCTCCCAGCAGGAGAAAGGGGAAGCAGGAGGAGGAGGGTGAGGCTGGGCGTGGGGCAGGAGACACACCTGTGCAGCAGGTCCTTTGGGGTCTCGGGCCATTTAGGGGGAGTGGGGTGAGCTCAGGAAACAGCCCTGCGGTCAGGCAGGGGTGGCTGCACCCCTGGCTATGCCTGCGCCCCTGGGCTCAGGCCTCGCTGGCCCGGGCCCACCTGGGAGCTGGACCCTGCAGCTCAGTGTGTTACCAGCTGTCCAGCCTCCATCTCTGACCTAAGGCACCCCCGACCTGAGCCAGACCCCCCAGTGTCGATTGCTCAGTTCCCCCAGTCCCCCGCACCTGTGGATTTTCCTGACCTCCCGCCGCGTCTCTGGACGCTCGTGTGGGCACCCGCCCTGGCTGGCAGCCTCCAGCCCGTCCTTCCTGAGGCCGCCCGGGGTGCTCGAGCGAGGGCAGACCGGCCACTGCCTGTCCCCGCTCCCCAGAAGCTCCCCGGCGCCTGCGCACACTGCCACTCCGATTCCCCCTCACCTCGGGGGAGCCCCGCGCCTCTCTGTTTCCAGCGGGCCACCCTGTTTCTGGCCTCTGAAATCTTCCGCCTGCGGCCTGGGATGTCCTCCCCTGCCCACGTCACCACGTTGGCTTCCCGCTTCTCCTGCTCCCACTTGGTCCTTAAACGCCCAAGGCAGACCACGCCAGGTGCTGCTGGCCGTCTCGGGCCTTGTGCCCACCCAGGGGCCAGGACCCAGCCCTCCGGGGGCCCCTCGGCCTGCCTGCCCACCTGGCCTCCACGCCAGCCCCCAGCTCTGTGCAGCCCCTGACTCCGTGCCCGTCCTCAGTCACGCTCCGCCTCTGCGGGGGTCCTCTCCCTCGCTGCAGGCCTACCCGGCCGAGCCGACAGCCCCTCCGAGTCGCGCCAACGTCCCCTTGCCCCCGGCATGGCTGCGCCCACCCCCGGCACCTCCCCCCTGCCCTCCCTGCACCAGGACGACCTGCTCTTTGGGCTCTCGGCTGGCTGCCCACCCCCCGGGGTGTCCACTCCCTGGGGTTTCATCCATATCCCTCCCTGGCCCCCAGAACGGGGCCGGAGCCCGACTCACTGCCCAGGGAGTGCCACGCCCCGTTCCGGGCCTGTGGTCCCTGCCTGAAAACGAGAAGGCACAGAGGCCATCTGCCTGCAGAGCCTGCCCCACGGGGGGTCGGGCGGGGTGTCTAAGGCGGGGGTTTCCATCCCGCCCCGGGTTTTCCTGCGACCGATGGAGAGACCAGGCGCCTCCTTCTTCCCAGCACAGACGAAGAAACGCAAGGACGGGGTTTTCTCACCATGCAGGTCCAAAGGGAAAAGGGACGGGAGAAAAGCCTCTTTTTTTACCAAGGCCCCAACCCCTTCCCTCCCGCTTGCAGAAACAGAACAAATGACACCGAGGCTGTGTCTCCCAGGCACACCCTCCCGACGGGCAGCTGGGTTGTGGGCAGAGCAGTCCCAGAGCCAGGACAGATGCGAGGCCCCTGACAAACACGGCCCATTGAACTTGGGGCTCCACCAGGAGGGGACACACTAGGGCCACAGGGTGCCGAAGCCCAGGCCGGCTTGGAGAAGCTGCGGCCTCGCCGGGACCCCCGTCCGTGCTGCCTCCATCTCCAATTCGGAGCTTTCTCACCACCCCCACCTCCCAGCAGACTGGATGCGCTGGGACTTGAGGACAGGCCCCGGCGCCCTGTGGAAGGCCAAGTGCTCTGGAAGGCACCCCAGCCTCTGGGCAGGGCCCCTGCCCGGCCAGGGGCTTGCGCACTGCTCACACAACTCCGCTCACCGCCTTGTGCGTCTTCTCAGTGCTACCAGGTCCCAGTCCTGTTCTCACAACAGAAAAGTCAATGCCATGGGGAAGCGGACACGGCTCAACTGATAGGGCGTCCGTCTACCATATGGAGGGTCCAGGGTTCAAACCCAGGGCCTCCTGACCTGTGTGGAGCTGGCCCACAAGCAGAGCTGATGCGCGCAAGGAGTGCCCTGCCACGCAGGGGTGTCCCCCACATAGGGGAGCCCCATGTGCAAGGAGTGTGCCCTGTAAGGAGAGCCAACCCGCGTGAAAAAAGCACAGCTGCCCAGGAATGGTGCCGCACACAGGGAGAGCTGACGCAGCAAGATGATGCAACAACAAAAAAAGAGATGCAGTTTTCCAGTGCCGCCGGATAATGCATGTGGATGCAGAAGGACACACAGTGAATGGACACAGAGAGCAGACAACTGGGGGATGGGAAGAGAAAGAAATAAAATAAATCTTAAAAAAAAAAGTCAAGGCCACGCCCTCTCCTGAGCAGAAACCAGGCTCGTGGGTCCAACAATACCCCACAGCGTCCGGCCAGGCCCTGCGCGCCTTGGAGAGAGGAGGTCCCTCGAGGGTGCACCTCTCGGGAGGCCCTGCGGGAAGGCCGGCTCTGCCTGCTGAGAGTGGGGTGCAGGCGTCCCCCCGAGGATGGACCGGCCACACTTGCCGCGGCCTCCCTGCCTCCCAGCACCCTGCCCGGCACCTAGCAGCCGCTCAATAAGCCTTTCGCGGAGGCACAGACACATGCCTGGGTGGGGGACCGGTCGGCGGCGGGGTGTGTGGGTGGTGAGTGACGGCCTCTAGGGTTCCGCGAAAGGGGTCCGGGCAGCCCGGCACCGCTGAGCACCCCGGGCGGCGGCAGGGAGCGTGGGCTCGCCGCCATTGGCGTCGTCGCCGCCTCTCCCAGCCCCCACAAGGCCTCCGGCCAGGGGACGGCTCCGTCTTGTCTCGCCCTCGGCGCCCAGCACAGCGTATGGCACAGAGCGGGCGCTCAGTAAATACCCGTTGAATCTAGCGCATCTCGATTCGACAAGCATTTATTGAGCGCCCGCCGTGTTGAGCGTCGCAGCGCCCCCGTCTCGTGCGCCTATGGGCGGGCGTCCCAGGGACGCAGGTGGGCAAGCTTTGCTGGACGTGGGTGAGGTGCCCACTGGAAGTGGCGAGCAAAGGAACCGGTGTCAGTGGAGGCACCCGGCAGCCTGGCCCCTCGCTGCGCTTCCCAGGCACGGGGGAAGCTGGGCAACACCATTGGGACAGAGGTAAAATCTCTGTGCCTGCCCCTTCGGAGAAGCCGCCGTCAGGCCAGCAGGAGGGAGCGGAGGAGGGACACATCGTCACCGTCGTCGTAAGCACCAGCAATGGAGGCCACGCGTGGCTGGTGCCATGGGCCTCCCCAGGGAAGCATGGCTGGGGCAGCTCTATGCAGGGCACAGCGGGGTGGGGACCACTCGGCTCCCACCTGCGCTCGCATAGGACGCGCACAATGGCAATGCAACAGCAAGCAGCAGTGATGACAAACAAGCCCTCGCGGTGCCCGGCTGACCAATAAAAACAGCTGGCACCTGGCGGGCTCAGGGAGCCCGGGGCAACCCAAGAGCGCCCTCACCCTGCACCTGCCGAGGAGGAAGCCGGGCACAGAGGAGGGGCCACCTGGTACAGAGGCAGGGAGCCTCCTGCACCTGCTGCCCGCCCAGGTCGTTCGTGGGACTCCTGGAGGCGGGTGGGGCTATAGCAGCCTCCCCAAGGAGAGGCCGAGGGGAGGTCACGGGCGCTGCGCCAGCCTTGCACATGAAAGCCCACCCACCGCCCAGCAGGGAAGCACCCAGAGCTGGGAGATTCTGCCCCGAGATGCCCGAACACCCCCATCTGGAATCTCTTGGCCCCAGGGCCGCTGCCTGGATGCCAGGCAAGACGGGAGAGGGGGCGGGGATGTGTTGACCCCCTTTTGAGCACAGGTGCCACCTGGAAATCGAGGAGGCCAAGCCGCGAGGCCCCCTGTGCTGGCCCCCGGCCCCTCCGCACATCCTGCCCCGCCTGGTGGCCAGGGGTGCCCGGGGCCAGCCTGGGGGAGGGGCTCTGCTGCCCCCGGGGCGCCTGGAAGGCACAGCGGCTGCCTCCAGGCCTGGCATGAGCCGGCTTGCCAGGAGTCTCCCAGGGCCTGGCCCCCATAGCCCTCGCGCCTCCGGCAGACCTTCTTGGCGTGACTTTGCCGGGGGCGTCGGGCTCACGTGCCAGCTCTGAGATCCCGCCACGTCGAGTCTCCCCCCGCCCCGGCCGGGGCCGGAGGCCTTAGAGCTAGAGGCCTCTGCTCACCAAGATCACGCGGGACACAGCACGCGCTTCCTCGTCTCACGCTCTAGTTTGACACCTTACGATCTCCACACTCTGCTCTCCTCTGATAAGGACATCGGTCGCCACGTCAGACACTCAACCTTCCTCTGCAAGGCCCTGGATGGTTTACGGTCACAAGAGGTGATGGCGGAGGCAGTTCCTCGGCACTGGGCCAGGCGGGGCGCCGGGGGCTGCGCGTGCCCCCCTTGCAGGGCTCTCAGTGACCCGGCGAGGTAGGCGGAGGGCCTCCCGTGGACGGCGGGACTGAGGCGCGCGTCCCAGCGCCGGGCGGCGGGGGAGCCAGGGCTGCTCGCTGCAAAGCTGCAGTTTCCCCCACTTCCTCGCACCCCAGTGCCCCCTCTGCGTCCTAGCTGAGCGCAGCCCTCCCCCCGTTCAGAACCCCAAGTCTACTTCCGGTGACCCCGAGCGAGCCTGCCTGCAGCCGGCTGTGGGTTCGCTCCTGGAGCTACGGCAACAACAAAGAACCCCAAGGGCCTGGAGTTTTGCTCTATGCTCAGAAATCAGCCCTAACTCAGTCTGCACAGCACCCCGGAGCGCAGGGGCCCGGTCGTCCCAGAAAGCCCGAGGACAGCTCCCAGCACCCTCTTTGCTCCGGACGGGCCCCGGGAGCTCAGGGCCAAGCCCAGTTACCGACTCCGAGGCTGGCCTGGCCCTCCTGCACCGCGCCCGGCTCTCTCTGTGGGGACCTGGCAGGACACCCGCTCCTGCTTTCCTGCCAGCTCCCGGGGGGACTCAGGAGACAGGATGGCGGGGCCAGCTTTGCACCCTCTAGCTAATCACCGTCGGCCCGGGGAGCAGCACACGGCGAGAGGGTTTGCTCTCACGTTGGTCGGTTTGCTCTGATGTTGTTTTAACGAGCAAGGCCGGGGTTTGGGGCCATCGGCTCGGGGTGGTGGGGCCCGTGGACCGCAAGGCCTTTGGCGCCACGTTACGACCCCGTGCTCCAAAGAGCCACTCACGTGGGTAAAAGCTGTCCCCTTGCGTTCTTGGGAGAGCGTCTCTCTCGGTGCCACTGCTGTAGGACAAAGACTGGCTGTCCGGGGAGTTCGCCCTGGTGTCTGCGTCCGCCTTGAGAGTCAGCCAGCTGGACTTCTGCCGAGAAGGAGGGGAAGAGGCCCGTCCGCGGGGAGGGCACTGGCCGCGTGGAGACCCCCCACCAGCACTTCTGGCCGCTGCCCTGCTTCTAACCGCGAGAAAACCCGGAAGGTGAAAAATCCAGCTCTGAAGAAACTCCCGCCACCTGGCGTCACCCGTTCAGCTGCTTTACGTGGAACATTTGCGGGAACGCTGCTGCCCCGTTTTACAAGGAGGGGCCTGGGGTTCAGGGAGATGAAGGGACCCAAGTGTCTTCACACACGGGGGAGCAGGACGCTAACGCTGCCCAGGGCCAGCCGGGGGCCCTCTAGAGGCGCACGAGCTGGTCGCCCTTGAAGGCGAGGGTGGGGGGCCTCGGGGGCCCTGGAGGCACAGGGCGCAGGTGGTGACGCCTCTACCCGGGCAGCACCCACAAAACAGGCTCCTTTCTGAGCCACGGCTGCTTCCGGAAGCCTGTGCCCTCGACGTTACCTTCCGGCCATCCTGGTCAAAACTGCCGTCCTCTCCGTCTGACTGCCTCGCCGCTGGAAGGGAAAGGCGGCTTGTAAAGGGAGCGCACCGTTCACTTTTCGCTGACGCGCCACCACTTCCCACTACAGATACGCTCGAAACCGGAAGACAATCACGGAACGTCGCCACTGAGTCCCTCTTAAGGTCTGAGGAGCAAAACCAGCTGGGACAGGCTCCCCCCCCAGGCCCCTGGCAGGTTAAACACCCCAAGATCAACATCAGGATGGGAAACGATGCCTGATTTAAATTCCAGCCAAAGAGCGATCAAGTAGAGGGGCCTTTCTAGAGGCAGCCAGCCGGCCTCGGAAGCGCGCGTGCCACCCTGCAGGCTTGACTCCGAAGTCGCAGCCCTCAGCCGTGGAGCCTCCGGGGCCAGGCGCCAGCCAGGTGCTTTCCGAGCATTCCTGCTCATGCCAGCCAAGCCCATTTCACAGACTGGGAAACCGAGGCTCAGAGAGGGCAAGGGCTTTGTCCAGGCTGCCATGTGGGCCCAGGGAGTCTGACTGACTCCCAAGTCCCTCCTTCTTTCACACTTCATGGTCTGCGGCTCACAAAACACAGAACGGTGAACGAACGAATGGTGAGTCACGGAAAAGTCTACGTAGAACAGCCAAGGCCTTAAAACGTACAACCAGAAAGCAGCAGCTGGATGAAATACGGCTGCTAAAGGGTTCATTCTCGGAGGCTCCTCTGCGGAGCCCAGTGCGGGAAGCCAGTCCTGCCCGCCGTTCTCAGCGTCCGATTCAGCACGCGGAGACCCTCCGCGGACACCCACCCCAGGCACGGGACGCTGGTGAAGTCCCGGCCATCTCCAGCGACACGCGGACGGGGTCTCCTTACCTGCGGCCAGCGGCGGGCTCGGGCCTTTGAGCCTTGGCGAGCACCCCACCTCCTGCACCACCAGGGATAAGACCGAGACCAGCCCAGAGAGCTTGGAAATGGGGGACTGGGCTACCGGACCTTGACGAGATAAGGCCAAAACGGAAGACGGGCAGTTCAGTTCCGGAGGCACCGACGTTGCGTTCTTATTCTCAGTGACTACCTGCTTCTCCTCTCCGGAGAGACAGGGATTTTCAGCATGCAAATGAAAAGAAAGCCCCAACCCCCGTCCTGTCCACTCACAGAGGCTGACACGAGCCTGCGTGGGGAGCGCCGGGGTGGATGGGGGACGGGGGAGAAGCTCAGGCACGGGCGTCCACCCATTGGCCCGGGCGCTGCTGTTGCCTGGACAACTGGCCGTGGCCGGGCAGTGGAGCACTCAAGTGCCTGGCCACGCATCAGCCGTGGCTCGTGGCGGCTGCCCAGCAAGCCCCGGGAACCATCGGGGCCAGCGGCTGGCGGAGATGCAAGAGCGCCGCCATTCCCCAGCGCGAGGGCTCCCGGGGCCGTGTCTGCTGGAACAAAGAAAGGAGCCACGGCCTTGGAAAGCCCCGGGGGGGGGGGGGGCAGGAAAGGGGTCCTCACGCTCGGGGGAATGTGCAAGCGCAAAAGCAACTAAGTGGCTCCAACCAAGAGGGCTTTGGGACGTGAAATCCCAGCTCTTGGAGTTCAGGCCACGGGGACCCAGGGGCCGCCCCGGGTTCGAGGGCTTCATGAAGCCACGGACGGAAGGCTGAGTCAGGCACGCCCTGGCTGGAGAGCGACCTCGGGGCTCAAGACGGCCCCCTCCGCCAGCCTGACGGGAGGCACGCTCTGCCCAGGTTTACCCAGTTTCCTTTGCAGGTGCCACTAGCTCCACCGGCACGCCCAGGTGACCTGCTCAGAGCCAAGGCCTTTTCGGAACAAAAGCCGGTCAGTTCGTAAATCATACAACTGATTCTCCTGAGAACTGGGAGCATGGCTAGGTAAATACAGGAGACTGGCACTCTTTATCACTAGCATGCTTCAGTACCTGTCTGAGCCTCGGTTTCGTGGTCTGTAAAATGGGCAAATGGTGCCTAGCCCTCCCATCTGTGAGGAAGACATGGGATAACATGCGGAAGCTGGAACCGGATGCGAGCTCAGCTCGTAGGTTCTACAAATTAGGGAGAAACGAGGGGCCAATGTGGAGGCTAATTTCTAGCACGCTATTTTGGGATATCAGGAAAAGACAGATGATTCAGGACAGCCAGACACAGAGCTCAGGGTGCATTTTGTCTCACACAAAGGCAGCTCCTTCTGAGCCCTGGAATGCATTTGCTCTTGGAAAAGGCCGATTGCTTACGCACAGTAAGAAATGCCCTTGGGGAGTTTTTGTTGGAGGTATCCTAAGAAATGAGGGGTCTTTAATTTTCCTCTGGATCCATCATCTATCCATCACTCACCCATCCATCCATTCACTCATTCATCTGTCCATAAGCCCCCCTTCCCACACACCATCTTTCAATTCATTCATATCTAAACATTTACGTATACCATTAGCGACCCATTTATCCATTTCCTTCCAGTTATCCATCCACCCACTCCTTTAATCATTTACCATCACTATATACTTCCGTCATCCATCCATCCCTCCATCCATCATGCATTCACCCGTCACCCACTATCCATTTATATTTCCACTCATCCATCTGCTTACCCACGCACCATCTACCGTCCATCCACTTCAATCCATCCCTCCGCCCATTGAGTCCATTCATCCCTCTAATCCTTTATCCATCAATCACTCCCTTCTTCTGCCCTCCCTTCTCCACTTAGTCCTCCCTCCTTCAGCGAGGGTGCCGAGTGCCCCCGCACTTCCAAGCATAAGGGGTGTAGGAACGACGCGGACGTGCCCATCTCCTTCTGGGGTATGGAGGCAGATGTGGACCACAAGGCTGCTGGACCTTGGGACAGGAGTGAAGTCAACACAGAGACACTCCCCCGAGAACATGCATGCAGGGAGCGCTTACTGAATACACCTGAGCAATCACCTAGCATCTTAAAATCGGGCAGGCCCCGTGCTGAGGGTGCACCAGCACGTGTTAACTGCCAAGTGGCGATGACGGCCACCTTGAGCCTCACTTTACGGCTGAGGAGCCTAAGGTCCCTGAAGCCCCAGCGGCTCTGCCCACCAAACGTGTCCATTCGGGGACGCAGGGCTACCCCTCAGCTAACTCCCACGCGGGTGGCTCGGGCACAAATCCCTTCCCCACTGAAGAGCTGACAGCAAGTGCCCCACGGGCCAGGGCTGCCTCGGGGCTGGACGCAGTGGTTGGCACAGAGCTGTGGGCACAGGGTGAATGGGGGCCCCCGGCACTTCCCAGGGAGGCCCCGCCAGGCTCCCCTTTGCTGGCCAGCATCAGCGCACCAACACTTCCAAGCTCCAAGGGCCTGGCCGGTCTCGGGGGGGAGGGGCAGCAGAGCCGTAGGGGCCCCCGCACCCCCATCGCAGGGGCGCCGGCCGGGGCTCCTGGGCCATCGGGCAGCCTCCGCAGCTGTCCTGGCCAGAGCTCACGGAGCATGAGCCGGGGGCACGGAGCCACCCCCGGAACACCTGCCAGCGTCCCAGCTAGTCCTGGGCCTGGCCCGGGGGAGGGAGCCCCGTTCCTCATTGTCCCGAGGGGCTGGCAACGAGCAGATGCAGCAGCCCCGTGTTCCTCATTCTCCCCAGCAGCAGGCCCAGCCCTACAGGTCGGGTGCAGAGTGAGCGCCGTGTGCCTGCGAGTGTGCACGTGGAGCGTCTGAACCTAAGTGGCGCACGTGCGCATGTAGTGTGAGTCTGGGTGTGCAGTGTGAGTGTGCACGTGTCAGTGCGTGTGTGTGCAGTGTATGTGTACAGCTGCTTGTGTACTGTACGTGGGTGTCTAGTGTGTGTGAATGTGAGGGTGCACGTGTGCAGTGTGTGGTGCATAGGAGCGTGAGTGTGTGTGTGCGTGTGTGTCGTGTACGTGGGTATGTGCACGTGCTGTGTGTAGCGTATTTTAAGTAGTGTGTGCATGGACACAGTGTACATGACAAGTGCACGTGGGCCATGTGTGAATGTGCAGGTATGCGTGTCAGTGTGCCCGTGTGCAGGCGCTGAGGCCTGGCCTGGCTGGCCCAGCAAGGCCACTAAACGCCAGCTCCCTGGGGCCAGCCACCGCATACCCCAGTGCCGGGATGGGCCCCCCCGCGGCACCCGCTCGCCCCTTGGTCACCGGACCGCCTGCACGGGACTTAGCCCTGCTCCCCGCTCCAAGAGGGGGACCCGTGCCCCCCATGTGGCTGCTGGGGACAGGGCTGGCCCTCTTCACCTCCTTTCCCTTCCTCCCTCCCCTCCATAACTCTTTTTCTCAGCTGAGGAGGATATTTTTTCTTTCCTTTTAAAAAACCCCATGATCTGACAATAAGCGAGTAGAGCTGGCACTAATGGAAGGCAAGGGCAATCGGCCAGGGCCCTCCAGGCCAGAAAGGACCATAAGTGGGGCCAGGGGGCTGGGGACACAATCCGATACCAGCCAGGCCACGGGGCAGGAGGACGCGATCCGATACCAGCCGGGCCATGGGGCAGGAGGACACGATCCGATACCAGCCGGGCCATGGGGCAGGAGGATGCGATCCGATACCAGCTGGGCCACAGGCTGGGCGGACACCTCTAATACCAGCCAGGCCACGGGGCAGGCGGACACGTCCAATACCAGCCGGGCCACGGGGCAGGAGGACACGATCTGATACCAGCTGGGCCACAGGGCAGGAGGACACGATCTGATACCAGCTGGGCCACGGGGCAGGAGGACACGATCTGATACCAGCCGGGCCAGGGGCAGGAGGACACGATCTGATACCAGCTGGGCCACGGGGCAGGAGGACACGATCCGATACCAGCCGGGCCACGGGGCAGGAGGACGCGATCTGATACCAGCCGGGCCACGGGCTGGGTGGACTCATCTAATACCAGCCGGGCCATGGGGCAGGAGGACACGTCCAATACCAGCCAGGTGGCCTCGGCCTCCTCATCTGCCAGGCGCCCACCTCGGAGGCGTGTCAAGTGTAAGTGGGGTGTCGCTGACCAGTGCCTGCACCCACATCCTCGTCCCCATTGCCCAACCCCCAGAGTCGCCCCCCCACATCCGGCAGGCCTGCACACCCCACGGCCAGAGGTAGGAACGGGCTTGCTCAGCAGAAGAGGGCAAAGCAAATTTAAAAAACAACTTTCATGAAGCCAAACGCAGAGGTCGAAGAGCAAAGCACTAATTAAGAGGTGTGGGTTTTGTAAACACTTTGGATATATTATCTTAAGTTAATTAAACTGCCATGGAAACCCAGCTCACCATCCCGAGTTTGTTTGGGGGAAATCTAGAGAAGACAATGCTCGTTTCTCACGCCTGGGTGCTGCCCCCGGCCCCCTCCGACTCGGCTGGGTGCTCAGCGGGCTGAGATGGGGCGGGGGCGGGAGGGGGCCTTCCATGCACACACCCACGCTCATGCACACGCAACAATGAACACTGCACACATGCACGTGTAAGACACACATGCACGCACAATGTGTGCACACACGCAAACGTGCACATGCATACACACACAGGTGTGCACATATACATATGCACAGGAGGGCATGCACACGTGTTTGCACGCTCCCGATTGGATGCACTCTGGGAAATCTCATTAAAGAAAAACACACACACCCAAGTATTGGAACCGAGCACCGGCTGACGCCGGCGTCCCTCTGCGAGGGTCCCTAGGACCCGGCTGGGCCGAGCGCACGCCCGTGCCGCGGCCCCGCTCCAGGTCCCACCTGCACTCATGGAGATTTGATTCACGTTTCTCCCCAGAACATGGTCAAACACTGGGCAGAGCAGAGGCGCTCTACACAACCGACGTCATAGAAGAACCAGCAACATCAGCCAAATGGGAGGTAACCAGCCTTCGGAGGGGAGCACCGCTTACGCGCAATGTGAAAAAATGTCCAAGGCTGTGCGTGGCAATAAAACCTAATCGCTCCACGCCACTGGCAATGCAGCCAAGGCCCTCGGCCTGGCTCTGGCGGGGGCGAGAGCAATCTCCTCGCCTGCCTGGCCGTCCCCTGCCCTGCCGGGGGCTGGGCCTACCCCAAGGCACGTGGTTACACGTTCGAAGGAGCCGACCCGAGGCCCAGAGGGGGGGCTCACGCCAGCCCACGCACTGCGGGGCTGAGCCCAGAACACGCAGCCCTCCTCGCCGGCACTTAGCACGGGCGCCACGCCGGGACGGCAGACCCCTCGCGCAGCTGCTCTGCCCTGCGGCTGGACCTCGGTTTCCCCCTCGGCACGTGGGCGGCTGGCGTGGCCGCCCTCTTGAAGAGTCCTGCTCTAAGTCTTTCCAGTGGATATGAGGCATCACCCACTGAAAACCCGAGGGTTTTTTCTTTTCCTTTTTGGGATGAGGAAGTAACACCCAGGGGACAGGGCCTCCTGCACCCAGGGAGAAAGAGGGGAGCCTTGCTCGCTGCCCGGTCCACGGGCTGGCCGGGAGCCGCCGAGAGCGGTCCGAGCAGATTCCCTCTGAAAGCCCCCATCTTGCTGGCAGGGTGGCCGCGGTTTCTCTGGGGGTACCTGGACACTGATTGACACGAGGGATCCCCCTTCCCACCGCCTCAGCCACGAGCACGGCCCTCCACAGTTTAGGATGCGTTTTCATACTTGTCACTCCGGCCGACGTCCACAGCCAGCTCGGCGGAGGGGACGGTTCCATTTTACAGACGAGGAAATGGAGGCTGAGAGCGGTGAAGCACCGTGCCCCAGGCACCCAGTAAAACCAGCGGAGAGCAGAGAGGCCCAGCAGCCAGCCCAGCACGCCCGACCCAGGCGGGCTCCCGTGGGGCGGATGCGGCTGCGTTCGCCTCCGAGAGGGAAACCGGGGCGCCTGGCCGTGGCCTCCCCGCAGCTCCTCCCGGCTGAGGCACGAAGCCCCGTCACCTGAGGCTGCCGCCGTTCACCCCGTCCTGGGAAACGAGTCCTGAAATCCCCACTCGGGACTACATGACCGCTTCTCTCTTTTGTTTTCCAGAGATCAGGCACGAACCGGGCTGAGGTCTGAGAAGACGCCAATCGCCCCGATGTTTGCCGAAACCAATTTGCCTACGCCCCTGAAATCACGGCATCGAGCCCCGAAACCAGGCTCCAGTCACAGACCCTCGTCCCGGGCCCCGCGGAGCAGCCTGGCTCTTGTGACACCGAGAGGCACGGCAGCTTGGCCGTGCCCGTCTTTTGATTTATGAACAGAGGCATCTCGGGAGCCTGCGCGTGAACTTGCACTTGACCTCCAGGCTGCCAGGCCTCTGCTGGGCCTCCACGAGCCTTTGCCAGGAAGCAGGAAAAGGCCATGCTCAGCAGCCAGGGGGCCGGGCCGGGCATGCGGGAAGCAGAGGGCAGTGGGAGGGGGCCGACCGTACCATGCTGCTTGTAGATCGGGGGTTTCCTATAGATGTTATCTTTTACGCCAGTGTCTGGGAGAGAAGAAAGAGAAGAGAGGAGAGAGCAGCAGGGTAAGCAAGCAAACTGTGGCTTCCGCTCTACTGCTTTTCGGTCAACAATTCAGCATATCGGGTTTAGAATCCCCCGGGTTCAGGAGCTGGCCCCCCGCATGATGGATGCCTGGGCCCCACGGCGGGGTCCGAGCATTGCCTGGCCCAGAGGTGCTGCCGGTCACTGGCCGCCCTGGTCAGAAGGGGACAGAGGGAGCTGGATGGGTGGCGGGTGAGAACCTCGGGCAGTGGGAGATGTCACTGGTTCTGACGGCCCCTTCTGCGTCCTATTCCCAGGAGGACAAAACATCTCTCGGTGTTTGTGGGATTTGGCGGGAAATTCAGGCACAGGGCAGTTGTGGGGTGTGCAAATCCCCATTTGGATATTTTCAAATATCAGAATTTGGGGGCACAATGAAGGGGCTTGGGGATCCCCACAAGCGCTGCCAAGTCCAAAATTCTCGGCGGTTCAGGCAAGGGCGGGGCCGGCACGGGAGGCGGGGGGGCCTACCTGGAACGTGGAAGTGGCGCGGGGCCTGCTGGTAGCTGCAGGGGGGCGGCTTGCTGTCTGAGAGCACCGACAGGCTGGGCGTGCTCCGGCCACTTTCGCTGCCTCCAGACCAAAGAGTGAAGACAGCAGGTGAGAGGTGCAGGGAGCAGCCAAGGAGCGCGCTTCCGGCGCTGAGCTCATCCCCGCGAGGCCCTGCTGCCCGGTGGAGGAGCCCAGACCCCGGCCCAGGGAAGGGAGCGGCCCCCAGCACTTCCAGACGGGATCGAGGACTTGTTAATCCAACACTCGAGGTGTGCTCCCCTCAATGGCCCCGCAGCGGGAGCACAACTCCGAGGACGGAGCCGGGTCGGTGGCCAACTCGCCGGACGGGGGGCCCGGCTGTCCCACTGCCCACCCTGGCCGGCCTTCCTGGGCCGAGGCTGGCGGTGAACGCCCACAAATCCCAAATTAGCCCACCAAGGCTAAGGCCTCCCTCCCTCATTACCATAAAGACGCCACTTCTTTCGAGGAGCCCCAAAGCAGCTCTTCAGAATTCAGAATGGGAGCGGGGGCCCCAAAACTAATCAACATCGACCCCACAAGGCTGTTTGCTCAAATGTCATCAAACAAAAAAAGCTGCTGCCAATCAGCTGCCACGTCCCTAAATCAAGCTTTTTGGAAGTAAATGGAGAGCACACACTGACTCCAGCTTCCATTTCTTATCCCATCCCGATTTGGCATTTCCATTTTGCAAACAAATTTGGATTACCAAGTCACAGTTCTGGAAGGCCACAGCTCCTGGGGTGAGCCATCCTCCCCACGCCCCGATTTAAGGAAGGATGTGATGGACGATGCAATGGTTTGGACATCCGGAATGAGGAGACGTATGGCTCATTTAAGCAAGATGCCGCGAGGCACAGCTCCTCTCCCCTCAGCCCCGGGCGCGCCCCCACGGCGTTACACAGCAGCTTGGCAGCAGGAAGGGGAGCGAACGCTCCTATCTTGAAAATATCCCATTCGACCCGCGGCCGTCAAAGCAACGAGGAGCCCAGGCCACGTGGGAGCCACAGGACGCCATGGAGCAAGCTGTCGCGTGGTGGGCTAACAAGGAAGGCGCGGGACAGCCTGGCTCAGAGAGTGGCCTTGTCCGGGCGCTGAGCCGGGGGCAGCGTGAGAGCACGGGGGGGAGGGGGCGGGCTCAGCTTGGGGGGTCCACGGCCGGGGCCCCGATGGGCCTGCCGACGCTGGCTCGGGCATCTTCTCGTGCCTGGGTGTGGGTGCAGATTTCAGCCATCAACGCTGATGGCACTCCAGAGAGGACCACCCTCCCCGCTCGTCCCGGGGGGTCCCACTGCTCCTCAGCTCCCTCCTCTGGCGCAGCATCTGACAGAGCACTGGGCCTGGCCGCAGCAGCAGGGGTCTCCCAGGCCCTGGGGAGAGGGCACCCACGTGCCGGTACAGGGAGCTGCAGCCCCGGCTGGGGCATCCCCAAGGGTGGCACGAAGCGGTGAAGCACAGGGTCTGGAGGCCTCGGCCCCAGGGGAGCCAAGGTGGTCAGCGCGCCCGAGCCGAGCACCTTCCCGACACCGCCGGCCAGCCCCAGAGACCTCCGGGGGCTCGTCTCCTTCTGCACAGACATGCTGGCCCGCAGCCACCCGTCACAGCCTGCTGGCTGGGAGCCCAGCGTGTCTGGGGCCCCTGTCCCTCCCCGATCCCCAGTCCTGCAGCGCAGCTGCCCTGACAACAGGCAGGACGGGGTGTGCGTGCGGGCGTACCCAGGGAGAAGCTCGGGGGAGACCTGGGGGAGACACGACACGGACGCAGCGGCCCCTCACCTCGCCCCCCAGCTCGGGGTGCTGGCCCGGCAGCCCCTCCCCCGCCACAAGGCTTCTCCCGCCTCTGGATTTCCCATCACGCCATCTTGATAAAACGCCCACGCCAGCTCGCTGGGTACCCACGCCAGTCCTGGCACTGGGGAGGACATGGGGCTGGGGGCCGCAGCCCGGGACTGGTGTCCCGGCTGGATCTGGTGTGGCGTGGGAGCCGCTTCCTCCTTTGGCCCCGGCAGGAAATTCCCGAAGGCTGAGCCGCCAGCGGCTCGAGAATGCAGCGGACAGCCTGGCCGCGCGGCACCCTTGACCTGGAGCGGGCACGGTGCCCTTGACCCGGAGCAGGTGCAGCACCCCTTTGGAGGGCACAGCGCTTCCTGGAGGGGGCACGCCGAGATGGGCTCTGGCCACCACCTGCGTCCACTACGTGAGAAGGCGGAGAGGCCGGGGGAGGGCCAGCTGGTGCAAGGGACCTTCCGGAGCCATCCAGGCCCCGCTGCCTTGAGCCACCACGTCTCCTCTGCACCTCTGGGCCCTGATGGGTCTTCTGACTCCGTTTCCCATGACCTGGGCAGCTGCCGGAGCTGGTCGGGACTTGGGGGACGGGCCCTCGCTCCGCTGGTCTGCGGTTTCTCCTGCTTAGACGGGCCTTTGAGCTCTGGGGGAGACCCCAGGGGCAAATGCTCCTCCAGCTCCTGGCGTCGGGGCTCAAGCTCTCAGGTGACCGGCCGCAGGTGGTGACCCTTCTGGCCTGGCCGGGCTCGGCCAGGCTTCCCCTGGAACGCGACCTGCTTCTCCCCCTTTCCAGAAGGAAGGAAGGGAGCCGCTGTGCACCGCCCACACTTAAGGGCCAGTGGGGTCTCGGGCCCCCTCCGTGAGGGCGGGGAAGCCACAGAGGCCGCTGGAGCTCTTCTGCAGGAGAGGCTTGCTCCTCTCATTTACTGCTTTGTTGGATCATTTCCGTCACTCCAGACTCGTGAGTGTCCATCTTTTACTTGGGGTTTCAGTACAAAACCGCGTTTTCTATTCTCTGCCGAAATTGCCGCAGCTTTGGCCATCGGGCGCTGCTGGGTTGGCACCTACTGCAGCCACCCGCGGGCGAGCCCAGAGCAAGGCCAGCCCACGCCAGGGAAACGGGACGCTGACACAGCCGCTTACACGCCACCTGTCACACGTCACGGTCCTGAGGTCACAGTCCTGGAACGGGCTGCCATGAGAGAGTCGAGGCAGCCGAAGCAAGACAAGCGGCACCCGTGCTGGCAACGGCAGTGGCGGGACGCAGCCGTGGCCCAGGGCTCCTCTGCCTCATGCCCCACGTGGCAGGAGGGACGGCTGCTCGGCAAGCCTGGTGCCGCCCGCAGCATTGGCTTTTGCAGGGGAGGGGCTGGTGCGGGCCTGGCGCGCCCCTGGAGACACGCCAGGGACCCGAACTCACGCCGGAGGACAAAGGAGTGCCAGTGGCCCCGGCCCTGGGCATGGCCTGAGGAGCGGACGGGGGGCGGGGGCTGTGGGCCAGGGATGGCCTGCCCTTGGGGAGCCCCCCCTACAGAGACCCCCAGATGGAACTCTCCACCTACAGGGGCACCAGGCAGATGCCAAAGCTGCCCTGGGCAGAGGGGCTGGATGGCTGGCCTTGGGTACCACAGAGAGGGGCAGCAGCCCTGGGACAGCTGGTCGCCAGCGCGTCCAGCAAGCTGCCGTCCAGAGGCTGGAAGGCGCCAGAGCCCCTGGGCGGGGCGAGGGGCGACAAGGGCGGGTGCTGCATGGCGCGGCCTCAGGGATGGGCCAGGACGCACGGTGGACACAGCGTCCGAAGGAGGACCTGGGGGAGGCGGCCTCTGGCAGCCCCACCCCCTCTGAGCCTCGGTCTCCTTGGGGGGCATCCTCCAGCCCCAGGAGAGCGTGGACACTGGGCAGGGGCTGTCATCCCAGGGGAGCCACATGGAAAAGGGGAGCCAGATTGCTCCCAGCAGCGTGACGGGAACAGGGGCAGAGACTGGCATGGAAGGCAGCAAAACCAGCGCCCGGCCGGCGCCTGCCACTGCCCGCAGAAGTCCTCAGACCCCAGCGGCGCACTGGGCATGCTGCCTCTGACCCCGGGGGATGAGCTTGGGTGGCCCACAGCACCAGCAGCCACTGAGGCACGTTTCTGGTGGGCAAAGGGGTGGCCTGGGAGCCCCAGGACACGTGCCATCCCCTGTGCCTCCCTCCCTGGTCCTCCCTCCCGTGGCCCAGGACGTGGCTTCCACTGACCACTCAGCCTGGAGTGGGGGGCGGCAGAGGGGGCTGCTGCCTGCAGCTGGGCCTCTTCCTGGCTTCCCCGGAGGGTAAGGCCTGGCGGTGGAGGGCACAGGCGTGGGCACAGGAGGGGCTATCGCCAGCCCTGCTCCGCCCCCAGCCCAGCCTGGACCGGCCCAGCCATGGGGGTCTCCTGCAGCCCGGCCCAGCAGCAAAGCGCAAGGCAGTGCCAGATCTTGCCCACGGGCCACGCCTCTGCTAGGGACCCCAAGCAGGAGGGACAAAAATACACGAGTCTGGGGCCTCCCCACATCTGATCCAAGGAGAAGTGGGTCTCTGCAGGGTGCCCCTTTCATCCCATCGTTGGTGCGCTCCGGAGACCCCTCTGGCCCCCGTGGCCCCTCTTCAGCGCACCGATGCGCTGTGTGGGGCTTTCTCAAGAAAAGCTGCTGAAGGGCCAGGCTCCCAAGGAGGAGAGGAAGGAGGCATCGAAGAGCAGGGGCTGCTCAACGGGAGGGCAGGGCTCGCTAAGGCAAGTGACAGCCATGCACACGGGAGGGACGTTCAAGCAGGACGAGCCCGGCAAGTATCCAGCCGTCACGGAACCCGGGGCGTCTCCATGCCTTCCTGGTCCCTTTTGGGTGCAGGTTCTTCTGGAGGCATTTCCCACTCCAGGGCACTAAGGAATTGTGTCTCCCGGGGAATCCTCCAGGACCTCCTCGCCGCTTCCTCTCTGTTTTCCTGGCCGCCGTTCCCGTGCATGTGGATGTGCCGATGCGTGGCTCGTGAGTGAGCCCGTGTCGTGGGAGAGCAGGTCATAGACTCGGGCTGGCCTGGGTGTGAATCCTGCCCCTGCCGCCGCGGGCTCTGAGCTGTGGGCACAGCACGGGCCCCTGTGCTTTAGCTCCTGCAAACGGCGGCTGGCGGTACCTACACCCCACAGAGCTGACACGGGAAGAAGATGAGATGACGAGGGCAAGAATGCCTAGAGCAGGGGCGGGCGGGGGCCACACGGCGCCTCCTGTGGACCCTCTCCCCTCCGCCGGTCGCTTAGGTTTTCCTGGGGACATGTAGACACCGACAGAAACGAGGCCAGATGCACAGGACACACACAGCGGGGGGGCACAAGGCTGTACGGGGTCACACAGGACAGGGGCACACAGACGCCGGCGAGCACCCACAGCCCGCGCCCTGCGCGCCTTACCTCGGAAGTAGGGGATGTAATGATGTCTGAACACGGATGGAGGGCTTGGGTGTTGGGACAGGGAGAGGCAGCTACTGGTACCGACACTCGCAGTACCAGCTACGGGGCAACAGAAAGCAAGTGAGTCAGCCTCGCCGCCCGCAGAGCTCCGAATGTTCCCAGGCCCCGCGCCGCCAGGAACATTTCCGTGTCCTCTCGCGGGGGACGCGTGCGTTTTTGAGGTCCCCCGAGGGGGCCGCCGGAGAAGCTTTGGACCATGCTGCGGTGGCCCCAGGGACCCGAGGGGAAAAAGGCGGCCCCGGGGCTGCGGGTGGGGGCTGCGGGGAGGGCGGCTCTCCCTGGGCCCTGCGCGCCGCTTCTCTCCAGGGGTGCCCCTGGGGTCCAGGACCCTGGTTTGAGAGCAGCTGCTCAGGGTCAGGGAGAGCTGCGTCCAATCCGGGTGTCCTCGGGCTGTTCCCTGGACCCAGCGGCCAGGCTGGAGGGTCAGGGGGGCCCAGCCCCAGGAGCGGCCACCAGGAGGGCGGGGGGTCAGGCGAGCCCTGGAGGTCACTGGCACCCTCCTGCTCGCTCGTGCTCTCTCCCCCTCCCGCATTCATTCATCGTCTCACCCACCCACGCATGTTCTCGCGCTCTCGCTCGCTCGCTCGCGCATTCGTTCACCCTCTCTCCCGCTTTCACGGAGCAGGAGGTACCAGGCAATGCAAACAACTTTGCAAATGAACGAGTCCCGATTTTCCCACACAGGCCGCAGGGATCGGAGCCGTATTCCTTAGAGGCGACAGGGAATCATGCAAGAGCTAGCCGCAGAGGTGGCCGCTTGGAGAAGTCCCTCAAAAAGGCAGCTTCCGCGCGGCGTGGCCGCCGGGCGGGGGGAGGTGGGTAAGCTCGGGGAGGGCCGTGCACAGCTGGGCGCTGGGGGGCGGATGGGGGCGGATGGGATGAGATGGGCTAGAGGGGACCCTCCAAGGGGCCCCTTGCCTGCTGCATGGGCCGGCAGCGGCCCCTCGCCCTTCCTCCCTGGGTGGCCCCCACCTCGACCCCCCGTCCAGGTGAGACACGCCAGGTTGCTCTGACCCTAGTTTGGCCATGACCTTGGCCTTCACAGCTCAAGTCTTTGCAAAGACACACACGAGCTGGGCCTGCCTCCCACCCTCCACCGTCCGCGCCACTTGAGAGCGGCTGTCTCTTGCCCCGGAAACATCTGCTAGGTTTGGGGTGCTCAGCACTGCCCTAACACACGTTTCAGAGGACGGCCCCCTGCACCCACAGGCCGCCCCTTTGACTGGCTTTCTCCACCCACAGCGACTAAGCCCTTGCCCTCCGGTCGCCGAGCGGGCTGGTTCCGCCTCGCTCACTGGCGACTCTGCTCCCTTCCAATCACTTTTCCAACCGCCCAGAGCAGGAGCGCAGAAAGGGAGGAGCCGCACGGCTTCCTCCGGGAGAAAGCGACCCCGCAGGCGGGTACCTGGCCGGCTGCAGTGCTGCGGCGACCGAGAGGTCGGGGTGTAGCGCCCGAGGCTGACCGAGCCCGCGGAGCTGGGGCTGGAGGTCCGGCACGGCTTGTAGCCTCGGTCGTCCTGGTCGCCCTGTGGGGGGAGACAGGGCCGCTGAACATGTGCCTTTCGCCCCGCCCATCGCCCCATCGGGGCTCGTTCCTGGGCCTGAGTCGGTGTGGCCCCCGGTCCAGCAGGCCCTGCACCCGCCAGGCCCATCTAGGGGGTGAGCTGGGGAGGCCTGAGCCTGGCTCCCGGGCCCACCACGAGGGAGGGACACCCCTAGGCCAGGGTGAGCCCAGAGGTGGTGGGAGCCCCCGTTTCCCCCACCTCCTTCGGTCCCCTCCTGCCCAAGCTCCCAGCACCCAGGGTTCCTTGAGCACAGTCTGAGAACGACAGCGCATTCACCCTACCGCGGCCGCCTGGCTCCACCGCGGCCCACCTGCTGTCCAGGTCCCTGATCAATTTTGAAAAGCAGAACAAAAATGAACTGCTGTGAATAAACGCTATTTGACATAAAAAAAATATAATTTACAGGAATGATGAGGTAGGCAGGTGAGGAGTGGGTTATCCGGGAACCTCTTAGGCCTGTTTTTTTTTCTTCTAAGATTTATTTCTCTCCCCTTCCTCCCCCAAGTTGTCTGCTCTCTGTGTCCATTTGTTGCATGTTCTTCTTTGTCTGCTTCTGTTGTTGTCAGAGGGTGGAGAATCTGTGTTTCTTTTTGTTGCGTCATCTTGTTGCATCAGCTCTCCATGTGTGGGGCACCATTCCTGGGCAGGCTGCACTTTCTTTTGTGCTGGGTGGCTCTCCTGACGGGGTGCACTCCTTGTGCATGGGGCTCCCCTACATGGGGAACACCCCTGCGTGGCACGGCACTCCTTGAGCACATCAGCACTGCACGTGGGCCAGCTCCACATGGGTCAAGGAGGCTCGGGGTTTGAATCATGGACCTCCCATGTGGTAGACGGACGCCCTAACTACTGGGCCAAGTCCGCTTCCCGTTTTTTATGTTTTTAAATGTAACATTCTTTGTGCTCTATTAACTTAACTGAAAAATAAAAATAGAAAAAGAAAAGGAAAGAAAAAACCGAACACTTGCGCCCGCTCCTCCGCGAGGACCTGGTGCTTCCCGTGTGTCCCGGCGGAGAGGCCGGCACGGGCCTGGGCACGCTGGGAGCTGGGCTTCTTCTCCGAGGGAGATGCCGACCCACAGTCGGCTGGTGGGGGCCCGGGGCCCCAGGCGCCTGCGCTGGGAGGACCGGCAGAAGGCAGCGCCGTGCGGGTGTGAGGCACGATTATGAGGACGTACACGGCCAGGGGCTGCCCCGGCCTGAGCCGCCTTCCGGGGGAGCCGCTGGTGCTACCTTTCCAATGTGGGAGCAGCGCTGTGAGGCACGGGGAGGCAGGCAAGGGGGCCCGGCCGGTTGCCTCGGGGGCTTCGGCCAGAGCAAAGTGGGCCGTGGACGCAACGCGTGGCCTGTCAGCGCCCCCCACTGGGGCAGCCCCCCCCAGAGTCCCCTCCCACATGGACCCCCGGCCTCCAAACAGGAAAAGACCAGCACCACCGCACCCCCAAACTCCTCTAGGCAGAACCGCGGCCGTGGCGCCCTGGAAAGGGGCCCCGGAGACGCCGGCCCGGGAATGAGCCCAGCATCTGCCCGCCGGGCACCTGTTCCAAAAGGGAGACCAGAGCCCTGCGGCCCGGGACCCTGCGTTTCCCCAAAAAAGAAAGAAAAGGGGGCTTGGCAGAAAGCAGGGGCGTTTGGGAGCCTCAGGGCCTCTCTGGCCAGGACCCCCGTTAGCGCAGGTGAGCCCGGCCCACCCCCTGCATGTGCGATGTCGTAGGGGAGGGCCTCTGGAAGGTGAGTGCCTCTCCCAGGTGAGCGGGAATGGGCAGCAGTGACACCTGCCAGCGGCCAGCACTGGGCGCCGCCCTCCTGGGCAGCCATCGGCCCACAGTATCTGTAGGCTTGGGAAGGAAAAGCCCTTTGCAGGCCCTCCCACGGGGCGGGGGAAGTGATGGCTGCAGGGAGAAGCCCCCACCCACGGCGGGGTGAGGCGGCAGGTGGGGGAGCCCCTTCCGAGGAACAACAGGACGTCAAGGGCCCTCCTTTCAGGGGCAGGAGCACTCTTAGGTTCTCCCCAACACGGGGCAGGTACGTGGCACTGGCAAGGAGGGGCAGGGGTCAGGGTGTTGAGGGAATGCGTTTTTCACTTATTTCACTCCCCTTAGACTGCAAGAAGCCAGGCTGGAAGGGTCTCTGGGACCCTGCCTAAGCTTCTCCTTTCACAGAAGGGAAACTGAGGCTCAGGTGAGCTGCCTGGTCCCGCGGCTTCCAGCCCAGGGTTCCTTTAAAAAAATGAGGTTATTTCTAATACACCCACCAAACAAACTGCCCCTCCCCTTGCCCCTGTGCCCTCTCATTCCTTGCCTGGCTGTGGATCGCTATTTCTAGACATCTCTGTAAACGACACTGTGCGATACTTGTTCTTCTGCGTCTTGCTTATTTCACTCGACCTAACCTTTTCAAAGTTCTTCCACGGCGCAAGAGGTCTCAGAACTTCATTCCTTCTCGTGGCCAAGCCACATTCCGCTGTGTGCATGGCCCGTAGTTTGTTCATCCGTTCCTCTGTCGGGCGCTTCCACCTTTAGGCTATAGCGAATAACGCTATGACGATGGGTGTACGAGTAGCGGTTTGAAACCTTTCTTTGGGTTTGTACCTAGAAGTAGAACTGCTGAGTCATATGCTAATTCAATAATTTTTCCAGGAATTGCCACATTGCTTCCCACAGCAGGTGCATCATTTCACATTCCTACCTGCATTGCACAAGGGTTTCAATTTTTCCAGTCCTCCACACCACACATTTTCTATTTTGTAAGTAACAGCCTTCCTAGTGAGCGTGAGGTGGTATCTCATTGTGGTTTACATTTGCATTTCCCTCATGGCTAATGATGTAGAGCATCTTTTCACGTGCGTATTGGTCATTTCTGTGTCTTCTGTGGAGAAATGTCTATCAAGTCCTTTGCCCGTTTTTTTAAACGGGATTGTTTGTCTTTCTGTGGCTGTGGTGTAAAATTTCTTTACATATTCTGGATATTAAGCCCTTGTCTGAAAGACGGTTTGCAACTCTTTTCTCCCATTCTGGAGGGTGTCTTTTTCACTTCCTTGATAATGTCCTTTGATGCCCAAACTTTTAAATTTTGATAAGGACGAACGGGTCTTGGCTCTTTTGTTCCTCAAGTTTTGCTGTCGTATCTAAGGAGGTGCTACTAAACGGCAGCCAAGAGGATCCTCCCCTACGGTGCCTTCTAAGTGAGTTACAGTCGTAGTGCTTATATTTAGGTCTTGAACTCACTTTGAGTTAATTTTTGTGTATGGTCTGAGGTAGGGGTCTAATTCATCCATTTGCATGTGGACACCCAGTTTTTCCAGCACCATTGATTGGCGAGACCATTCTTTCCCCATTGCATGTACTCAGCATCCTCGTTGAAAATTACCTGGCCCTAGGTGTGTGGGTCTCTTTCTGGACTTTCAGTTCTGTTCCACTGGTGATATGTCTACCTTTATGCCAGTAACACACTGTATGGGTTAGCTTTGCAGTACAATTTGAAGTTGGGAAGTGTGAGTCCTCCAACTTTGTTCTCCTTTTTAAAAACTGTGTTGGCTATTTGGTATCCTTTGTAGTTCCACATGAATTAGTGGATTGGCTTCTACAGTGTGCAAAAAAAACCCAAAACAGGCTGCTGGGGATTTTGAGAAGAATTGTGTACAATTTTCAGATCCCTTTGGGTAATATCGACACCTTAATAATGTTCCATTTTCTAATCCATGAGCACGGGAGGTCTTGCCGTTTATTTAGGTCTCTATATTAGTCAGCCAAAGGGGTGCAGATGCAAAATACCAGAAATTGGTTGGTTTTCATAAAGGATATTTATTTGGGGTAGGAGCTTACAGATACCAGGCCATAAAGCATAAGTTACTTCCCTCACCAAAGTCTATTTTCACATGTTGGAGCAAGATGGCTGCCGACGTCTGCCAGGGTTCAGGCTTCCTGGGTTCCTCTGGGCTCAGCTCCTCTGTTTCCTCCACAAGGTCAGCTGTGGACTATCAGGTGAACAGCTCTGTCTCTCTTCCTGGAGCTCCAGCTTCAGCATCAAACTCCAACATCAGAAACCCCCAACTCTGTCCTTGTCCATGTCTTTTATCTGTGAGTCCCCACCCACCAAGGGGCAGGGACTCAATGCCCTAATGACGTGGCCCAATTAAAGTGCTTATCATAACTAAATCAGACCCAGGTACAGATCAGATTACAAACAAAATCCAATATCTATTTTTGGAATTCATAACCATATCAAACTACTGTAGTCTCCTTTTATTTCTTTCAGCAGTGTTTTGTAGTTTTCAGACTTCAAGTACTTTATATCATTAGTTATACTTATTCCCAGATTTTTGGTTCTTTTAGATGCTATTTTAAATGCAATTGGTTTTCCTTTTATTTATTTATTTTTAATTTATTTCTCTCCCCTTCCCTGCCTCCCCCTCCCCCCCACCCAGTTGTCTGATCTCTGTGTCCATTCGCTGTGTGTTCTTCCGTGTTCACTTATGTTCTTGTCAGCGGCACCGGGAATCTGTGTCTCTTTTTGTTGCATCATCTTGCTGCATCAGCTCTCTGTGTGTGTGGCACCACTCCTGGGCAGGCTGCACTTTTTTCACATGGGGCAGCTCTCCTTGAGGGGCGCACTCCTTGTGCATGGGGTTCCCCTATGTGGGCGACACCCCTGCGTGGCATGGCACTCCTTGTGTGCATCAGCACTGCACGTGGGCCAGCTCATCACACGGGTCAGGAGGCCCTGGGTTTGAACCCTGGACCTCCCATGTGGTAGGTGGATGCTCTATCCATTGAGCCAAATCTGCTTCCCGGAATTGATTTCTTAATTCTCTCTTTGTATTATTCATCCCTAGAGAAACACAATTGGTTTTTGTGTACTGATCTCGTACCATGCCACTTCCCTGAAATTGCTTATTAGCTCAGGGAGTTTTCTTGTGGAATCCTTTGGGTTTTCTATAAATAAGATCATGCCATCTGCAAATAGAGTTTTACCTCTTCCTTTCCAAGCCTGGTGCTCTTTTTCTCTGCTAGATTCCTGTGTTTTTGGTGACTTGCTGGCAGGGACAGCTTTGCAGAAGCAGGCAACGCTGTCGGGCTCTGAGGCTGGTTTCTGCCTGGCACAGCTTCTTGCCCCCACCTCATCAGGAGGGCCCCACAGAGACCACCCCTGAGCTGGCCCCCAGCCAGAGTACAGCAAGGCTGAGAGGGGAGCCTGCTCGGGGACCCCGCAGGTGGGGGTGGGGGGACACCTGAACCCTCCAGGCAAGGAGAAGCTGCCATGGCGACAGCGCCCAGTCCGTGCCACTCTCGAGCTGCACATGTCGGGTCTGGTATTTTGCTCTCCCAGCTCGGCTATCTGGGGACAGTGGTTCCAAGGTGCTACGGGAAGTGCACAGAAAAGTGGGTGTCAACTGCAGCGTGAGCAGCTACGGGATGGGGCAACAACGACGACACTGAGCTGGGGGTCACACACAGGGGGGCCCTGAGCATGCCCGTGGCCACGGGCTGACCCCGACATGGGATGGAAGGAACCTCGGGCAAATACACCTGACCCAGCTCATTGCCTGCCTGCCAGAGCCGGCCACGGGGGCAGGCGGGAAACTGCAGCTGAGCCAGGAGGCAGCCCCTGGGAAAGGTGACCCTTTCTTCCTACTGCCTGCCCAGGGTGCCTGGGATTCACATAGGGCTCAGAGATGCTGGAGGAGGTCTCCGAGCTCGGTGGCGGTTCACCGTGAGACGCTGTGCTCTGTGGGTGTCGGCATCCCTGTCGCATGGAAATGCCCACACACGCACGCCCTCTGCTCTCACTCAGGCCCTTCACAACACGTGGACGCCCCTGGCACCCACGCCAGCCTGCCTGGGCTTGGAGGACCCCCCACAGCTCCCACAGGGACACAAGGTCAGACTGGGACTGGCTTTGACTGACGTTCCGAGCCAGAAGGGGGTGGGGCCTGAACCGCGCTCTGGAATTGGGTTCCCGTGTGCGTGAGGAAGCCTACTGCAGAGGGAGAAAACAGCCGCGGGCGGCTCCAGGGTGGAACGGCTGGGGTCCAGCCTCCTCCGCGCCACTCACCGGCTGGGGACCTTGGCTGTGCCGCTGGGCTGCCGCGACCCTCTCCCGGGGCCTGCCCCGGGCTCGGGCCAGAGGCTGGACAGTGACGGCCACGTCTGGCTCAGCCCGTGGTGGGGTGCGGGGTGGGGGGTCCCCCCTCCCCACTGCATGCAGCCCTTCATGGCGTTCCTGGGCTTCTCAGCCCAGACCACAGGCCCCGTAGAGCCGGGGAGGGGGGGGCAGCAAGGCAGGGGGGCCCTTATCCCAGACTCTAGCCACCCCTGAGCAGGAGAGTGGAGCCTTCTCACCCTGTCCCCCTGCCCTGAACGCCACAGACGTGCCCAGAGCTCCACAGGTGTGCTCAGGGCTCCACGGAGGTACCCAGACCTCTGCAGGGGTGCCCAGGGCTCCTCAGGTGTGCCTAGAGCTCCGCGGGTGTGTCTGAGGCCCCACAGGTGTGCCCAGGGGTGCCCAGGGCTCCGCAGGGGTGCCCAGAGCTCCACAGGTGTACCCAGGGCTCCACAGGTGTGCCCAGGGCTCCACAGGTGTGCCCAGGGCTCCACAGGTGTGCCCAGGGCTCCGCAGGTGTGCCCAGGGCTCTGCAGTTGTCCTCAGAGCTCTGCAGGTATGCCCAGGGCTCGGCAGGTTGCTCAGAGCTCTGCAGGTGTGCCCAGGGCTCCAAAGAAGTACCTAGACCTCTGAGGGTGTGTACAGGATTCCACTGGCATGCCCAGAGCTCTGCAGGTGTGTCCAGGTCTCTCCAGGTGTGCTCAGAGCTCTGTAGGTAGGCCCAGGGTTCCATGGAAGTACACAGATCTCTGCAGGTGTGCCCAGGATTTCACTGGTGTTCCAGGGCTCTGCAGGTGTGTCCAGGACTCCGCAGGTGTGCCTAGGGCTCCACAGGTGTGCTCAGAGCTCCACACGTGTGCCCAAGGCTCTGCAAGTGTGTCCAGGGCTCCGCAGGTGTGCTCACAGCTCTGCAGGTGTGTCCAGGGCTCTGCAGTTGTGTCCAGGGCTCTTCAGGTAAGCCCAGGATTCCAAAGACGTACTCAGACCTCTGCAGATGTGCCCAGGATGCCACAGGTGTGCCCAGGGCTCTGCAAAAGTGTCCAAGGCTCCATAGAAGTGTTCAAGGTGCTGCAGAAGTACCCAGAACTCTGCAGGTGTGTCCAGGGCGCTGCAGGTGTGCCTCAGGTGTATCTACAGCTCCGCAGGTATGCCCAGGCTGCCTATCTCTCCACCACCTGTATCCCCTGTGGCTCTGCTGGCATCTTGGCCTTTGTTTCCCAAGAGACCATTAAACGGACTCTCGAAGCAAGCGGGGCTGGGGACACGTATGTGGAAGGTCCCCTGGGCCCAGGCTTCACACACACGCCCACATGCGCAGCAACGCCCGGCAAGGCCAAGCCTTCCTGCCAGGCACCCACGGTCACGGTGGACTCCAAAGCCTCCAAAGGGAAAGCAAGGCCAGCCTGGGCGCAGCCCAACTAGAGAGGAGCGACGGGTCCCAACGGACAGTGTCCCTGGGATGGCGTGGGAGACGCCACATGTGGCGCAACAAGGCGGCCACACGGGCTCAATGAACCCCTGAACAAGGGAGCACGCCATGGACGAGGGGGCAGGGGTGCATTCTGGGTAAAGGAAAGCAAGGTACTACACCGTGAAAACAACCCCACACGAGAGGACGAGACCGCCACGTGGCTCTACCACTCCCCTGGGGTCAGCGCTCTGTGGCCTGCAGCCGACAGCGGGTCCCTACAGGGCCAGCAGGGGGCGGGGCCTATTGCTAACCGAGCGCCATGGGTGCATTGGAAGGTCACTGGAAGGTCACGGGAGGCTGGGCATGCGGGAGGGTGGCGAACGCGGGTGGGAGCTCCGGGGCCCAGGCCGCCCTCCGCCGGCACGCCCCCCACCCGCCGCGGGCCAGCGCCAGCAGGGCTCGTACCTCGCCGCAGCTCTGCCGGTCGCCCGCGGCGTGGCTGACGTAGGGCGCGTAGGAGATCATGTCGGGCCGGTCGATGTCGTAGATGGCCTTGCTCTTGGGCAGCGCGGCCAGGTCCCGGTAGTCCAGGATCTCATTGCCCAGCCGGGCCTGCGGGGAGGGAAGAGCAGCGAGGAGGGGGAGCGTGAGATGGGCGCCCCAAGGCCGCGCACGCCAGGGCCGGCAGCTGAGGTCACGCCGCTTGGCAGCGGGGGCGCAATCGTGCCGGAGGCCCAAGGCTCGGGGGGCCCCACAGCCGCTGCACGGCCACGTGACCGCGAGGAGGGGCTTCTCTGACCCTCAGTTTCCTTTCCTACCTTGGAGAGGAGATGTGATCCACTAGATGGCGCCGAGGGTCCAAGAGGCCAGGCCTGACCCATGCCTGGCACCCAGACAGGAGGGCCCAGGGACAGCCGAGAAGGTGACACCCACACGGCCGCGCCTGTCGGAGGCGGGCGAAGGCAGGCCCGTGCCCCACCCGCTCTCGCCACACACACACGCTCTGCACACTCGCAGCACACACACTCCTTGTGCTCTGGTACTTGCACACCTACCCCCACCTCGCTCACACTCCACACAATACACACACTTCACACATACCCCTTGTCCCCACACTGCACATTCACACACGCTTGTGCATGGACACCTGCACACCCACGTGCTTGCACACACTTGCACACCCACACTCACACCCACCAGCACCAGCACACCGGCACACACACCCAGCCTTTCTATGCACTCGCAGCCTGGCAGCAAGGGGCCAGACATCCGACAGGACCACCACAGCGGGGTCGAGGCCCTCCCGGCCTTGCCTACCTCTGAGCCGCACCTGGCCCACACCTGGCCAACACCTGGCCCACACCTGGCCAACACCTGGCCCACACCTGGCCAACACCTGGCCCATATCTGTCCACACCTGGCCCACATCTGGTCCACACCTGGCCAACACCTGGCCCACATCTGGTCCACACCTGGCCCACACCTGGTTCATTGGTGATGCTGAATGAGTGCGTGGCCACAGTCACCTTGCATTTGTTCAGGTTCAAAATGCCCTGATGCCCCCTGCCCACAGCGGCCACTCACTCCTCTGCCTGGCCGTCCCCCACAGCAGCCCATACTGGCACGTCAGCTGCCTGCCTGGCCCCTTCTCCCAGAGCAGAGGCCACCAGCTCCGAGGGCGACGGCGTGCTGCCCAGAGGCAGGAGGGGCCCCGGAACGGCCAAGCGGGGCCCAGACACCACGTCCAGCGCTCCCTGCCCCAGAGCGCCAGCTGGCCCTCGCCTCGGGCCGCAGGGCTCTTTTCCACATGGCAAGCTTTGGGCTTTCTACACAAGTAACACTCACACATAGGGACAACCTCCAGCCTCTACTCCCACCCCCGGAGAAAGCTGCCGCTAATTTGTTAAAACCCCACCCGCCATCTTCATATTTGTCTGCACACTCTACGTATACACAGTGTGTGTCATCGAGGGAACGTGGCGGGGACGCCCGTCCACGTCAGCCCCCACGCCCATCCATGTCAGCCCCCACGCTCTTCCACGTCAGCCTCCGTGCCGTCCACATCAGCCTCCGCGCCCCCGTCCACGTCAGCCCCCATACCCGTCCACGTCAGCCCCCGCGCCCGTCCATGTCAGCCCCCGCGCCCGTCCACGTCAGCCCTCGCGCCCGTCCACGTCAGCCTCCTCGCCTGTCCACATCAGCCCCCACGCTCGTCCACATCAGCCCCCACGCCCGTCCATGTCAGCCCCCATGCCCGTCCACGTCAGCCTCTGTGCCCCCGTCCACGTCAGCCCCCGCGCCCGTCCACGTCAGCCTCCGCGCCCGCATTGCAACCCCACAGGCCACCGCCCTCCCCGGCGTGGCCCCACCACCCTGACCGCTGGGTAGCCGGGCGTCTCCTCTTCACACCACAGTAAAACCCGAGAACCGGGGGCTCGGCCCCAGCACAACTGCTGGGTCAAACCAGGATGCCCGCGTTTTAAGGCTTTGAGCGAACTTCCAGAAAGTCGGCACCGACTTCCACCAGCAGCAGAGAAGGGCGCCGCGCCCCACTCCCTGCAGCCCTGACGGCGCCGTTGCCAGCCGACCCCTGACCTCGCCCCCCCCACCACCACCCGCCCCGCCTGCGCTGGAGTCTTACTTACGTAGATCACGCGGTTCGGAGACCCTGAGGTGCTGGAAGCAGGGACAGAAATGATGCTCTCTGAGGAGGTTCTAGTTTCCTGGAAAAGGGGAGAGAGAAGGAGACTGAAGGCGGAGCACAGGGCCAGGAGCCTCGGGAGGCCACCGCTGAAGCCGCGCTCCGACAGGCCGCTCACGAGGTCGACACACATATAAGTAAATGCACGCTTTTCATCTGCAGGGTGAAAGAGTTCTTAAAACAAACACACAGGCTCGAGCGATCGGCTGGAAGCCACGCAGGCGCCGTGGCGGGTGGCCCGGGTGACCGGCCAACTGCGACGCTCTCCCTGGGAGCCAGGGGCACCCGAGGCCCGAGCTCCCCCGCCAAAGGAAAGACGCTTCTCTGGGGACAGGATGCCCACGAGTTCGCAAGCTTGAAAGCAAGAGCGTCTCCTCCAGCCGCGCAGCGGCCGCTCAGGGCGCCGTTTCTCACCCACATGACGGGGGCAGAGCCGCAACTCAGCCTGCCCAGCCCTGCCCGTCAGGGCGCCCCCCGGGGCCACCCTAAGGCTCCCCAGGCTGCCCCCACAGGCCCACCCTCCTTGACCCTCTGATGTGCCCCCCAGCCTCCTCAGAGCAAGGTCCTTGCCGGGTGCCCCCCCTTGCTTTGCTGCCTGCCGACTGGCTCAGGAGTGGCCTTGGCCGGCCACCACTGGCCATCACCATCCGGCCCTTGGCCCTGGGACCGGCTCTTTGGTGCCATACTCCTGCTAGCCCATCCCTCTCCTGGCCTGCCCACGGACCCCTCCCTGTCCATGCCTGCTGCACCCCAGGGCAGGGGCTCCTGTGCACCGAGCCCCCCTCCCCGCTCTCTTCTCCAGCCCCCGCCTCACCTCGTTGCACCTGGCATCCTCGCCCACCTAGCAGGGCGGGACCCGGGGCCTGATCACTCCAACCCCCCATTCAGCCCTCGTTCCTGGACGCCCCCGCCGGGCCTCCCCACGCCGCCCCCTGCCCGTTTCCACCAAGGGCCTCCCAGCCCCCCAAGGCCAAGATGGCAGACGTCACTGCCCTTGGCTGCACGCCCTGCTGCCCCCCACGGGCCTCCCCCTCGTCGCGGCGCCCACTGACGCGGCCCTGCTCTCTGATCTCCCCCATAACCGTGCAGCCAGCCTGCAAGGTGCACGTGCCCTGGGCGGGTGCCGGCCGCCTGGGTGGGGACAGGCCCGTGGCGGGGGGGGGGGGGGGGGGGAAACACGCAGCTCGGCAACGACCAGAGGACACGGGGAGGACGGACACCAGCAGGCCCGGACGCGGGGCACACACGGCCGCGGGGGACCAACCTGCAAGGCCCAGGGGGTGGCGCCCGCGCAGGCCTGCTGGAGGAGCTGGTGCTGCATCTGGAAGGCAAGCAAGAGGGGACGGCGTGACCCTCACTCGTGGGCGGCGGGCGCCGCGCGGGCGTGCCGCGGCCTCGAGCGCAGCGCCGGCGTGAGGCACGCGCACCCGCAAAGGGCACGGAGAGCACCGGACGTGGCCGCGCGGGGGCCGGAGCACGAGGGCAGGGCGTCGCTGCCCTGTTCGACCTCGGCTGGGCACGCGGGCGCCGGTGACTCGGCTTTCTGCCACAATGTGTGCGTCGGCGGGTGACCGCAGAGGCGCTGGGGGTACTGGTTTTGGGGTTGAAAGTCAATTTCCAGGAGTAGGTGAACAGCAAGTACGGAATCCACAGACAAGGAGCGTTGACTGTGTGTGTCGTCCCTAAAAACCCCCGTTGTGCCTCGGCTTTCCTGTCTATAAAATGGGGAACCTCGCCCGAGGTCCCTCCTGTTTCCGGGGATAAAGTTGGGGACGAGGCAGGGTCGGTGCTTCTTTCACTTCGACCTGGGCTCGTGGGACGCGCTTGACAGAGCCGCCCCTTTGTTGCAAAGCGGGCGAACAGCGGGCGTTTGAAAGGCCACGTCTCCACGCGCCGCCCAGGCGTGAGAACTTGCTTTCAGGCCACGGAGAAACCGCGCCGGCCTCCGAGCGGCTCCTGCGCCAGCGTCACCGCCGGCATGGCTGCGATGAAGGGCGCCTGCTGCCCGCTCAGCCCGGGCTCTGGCTGCACTCCGAGCACGTGCAAGGAGGGTCCCGAGTTCGAGAAGGTCCTGAGCACAGCGGCCACGTCACTGCAGCAACGTGGCCCTGCACACTCTGTGCCCCGCTGTGCGCTGCCCCGACGTCGTGGAGAGGAACAGCAGCCTTGAGTTGAGCAGCCTGGGGAGCTGGGTTGGGGTCCCCCTCCCTGACTCTGATTTGCCCAATGGGGGCTCCGTGGGACTCAGGCCCCAGCCGTGGGCTCCCAGGGCCAAAGGGCAGCGACTTGGCCCAGATGCCAGCCCAGCCCCTACCCCTGTCCACTCGGGCCGCAGGGTCCCCCCTGGGCTCGCCCGACACACAGGAAGGCCAGGAGAGGCTGCAGGGGCTGACACCCCTCAGTTTCCAAGTTTCGGCCGAGGAGTCGAGGTCCAGAGAGGGTGAGAGACTTGCCTGAGGTCGCTCAGCTGCAGAGCACGGGGCCGACTCCGACACCAGGCTCACGCCACCGCCCCGGCTGCTGCGGAGGGAGCTGCGAGAACGTTCTTGCTCACGCCCGGCCAAAGGGCCTTGCTGGGCCCCTCAGGCGGCCCCCACAAGCTGTGTCCTCCCTGCTCGGCGGTCTCTGCCACCCCTGCAGGCGGCCCCGAGGCTCCCACCCACGGCAGCCGTCGGATCCCTGGGCGTCGGGTCCTCCTTCTTTCCTTTTTCTTCCCCATGTGAGGCCATGAGGCACTGCCTCTTGCACCGTGATGATGGAGACCCCCTGTGGGACCTGCCGGTCGCCCAGACCCCTCCCGCAATGCCACCCCGTGCCCACCTTCACCCTGCGTCGGGGCCCGCTCTCCAGGCCCCAAAACCCGCTGCTCCTGCCGCAGTCCCCCGCAGTCACGCCGCCCCCCAGCGGGGAACCTGGCCCCCTCCCCTGCCAAGGCCAGCGCCCCGAAGCGCCCCTGGCCCTGCCCCCCAGGCCGGCCCGTTGCTCCCTCCACCAGCACCGAGGGCACTGCTCTGTCCACCACTCGTCTCTCCCCCACAGGCAGGGCCGGGGACCCCGGGGCCTCGCTCTTCTCTGCTTCCCCGGCACCCACTCCAGAGGCGCACAGCAGGTGCTTGGTGACCTTGCAGCCGATCGTACCTGAGACGGGGCAGTTAAGGCCTCCCGCTTCCGACGGGGCTTTCCTCCGGCCGCCTGTCCACAGGGCCACCGGAGGGGAGGGTGTCATCCATGGAGCCCCCACACGGAGCAGCCCCTCCTGCCCCGGGGCCCCCGCCCCAAGCAGCCTCTCCTCCCTGTCCTCCCCCGCCCCGAGCAGCGCCCCCCCCCCCCCGGAGCCCCTGCCCCAAGTAGCCCCTCCTCCCTTGGAGCCCCCGCCCCGAGCATTCCCCCCTCCCCTGGAGCCCCTGCCCCTAGCAGCCAACTGTCGCCCGGAGCCCCTGCCCCAAGCAGCCCCTCCTTCCCCTCCTCCCCTGCCCCGAGCAGCACCCCGTCCCCGGAGCCCCTGCCCTGAGCATTCCCCCCTTCCCTGGGGCCCCTGCCCCAAGCAGCCCCTCCTTCCCCAGAGCCCCCGCCCAGAGCATTCTCTCCTCCCCTGGAGCCCCCTCCCAAGCAGCCCCTCCTTCCCCTCCTCCCCTGCCCCGAGCAGCACCCCGTCCCCCGGAGCCCCTGCCCCGAGCATTCCCCCCTCCCCTGGAGCCCCTGCCCCGAGCATTCCCCCCTCCCCTGGAGCCCCTGCCCCGAGCATTCCCCCCTCCCCGGGAGCCCCTGCCCCGAGCATTCCCCCCTCCCCTGGAGCCCCTGCCCCGAGCATTCCCCCCTCCCCTGGAGCCCCTGCCCCGAGCATTCCCCCCTCCCCTGGAGCCCCTGCCCCGAGCATTCCCTCCTTCCCTGGAGCCCCCGCCCCGTGCAGGCCCCCTCCCCCGGAGCCCCTAACCCGAGCAGCCCCTCCTCCCCTAGAGCCCCCGCCCCGAGCAGCCCCCCTCCCCCGGAGCCCCCACCCCGAGCAGCCCCCCCCTCCCCCGGAGCCCCTGCCCCAAGCAGCCCCCCTCCCCCGGGGCCCCAGCCCCATGCAGCCCCCTCATCTCATGCCTCAGTGCTGGAGCCCGTTTCCCTTGCAGGAAAGCAGCTCTGTGTGCAGGAGCCCAGCGGGCTCCTCCGGGGGTCCCAGAGCCCACCCGGCGCCTGGCGCAGAGGGGCCCATGCTCAAGGACCGCTGGGCGCTTGCTCCGAGTCGCCACGAGACAGCCGTGGTCCGATGCCCGCGTCTTGGCTCCCTACAGCTGCCATAACCAAGCGCCACTAGTGCGGGGGCTGCAAACTGGGGAAGTGCTTGTCTGCGGCTCCGGAGCCAGGCCAGGGGCCCAGGTGAGGGCAGCTCCCGGCCCGGCCAGCGGCTGGCAGGGCGGCCGCCTTGGCTCCCCCCACTTGCAGCGGCGCCCCAGCTGGCCTCCGCCATCAGGCGACTCCTCCCTCAGACTCTCCGTGTCTAACTGTCCCTCTCCTGGAGAGGACGCGAGGGTCAGGCTGCCCTGTGACCCAGCTCTCCCTCTCGGGACTCTGTCACATCTGCAAAGGCTCTGAGGACAATCCTCAGGTTCTGAGTGGATGTGAACTTTGGGGGACGCACAGTTCACCCCAGTACCCCAGCTAACACAGTGGGGCGACCTGCAGCCAGGGACAGTTCAGGGAGAGTTCGGGGGTGGGTGCCGAGCTGGCCGGGCCTGGGGGCTCAAGCACGTCGGCCAGCAGCTGGCTCTGGCGAGCTGACAAGGACGGCCATCTCCTCGGACCATCCAGGCCGGGACACAGCCGGTGGAGAACCCTCTGCAAGGGACCGAGGGCCGCAGGGAAACCACCTGTCACAGGCCGCGGTCACGCACCGCCCCGGCCCCCAGGGCCCCAAGTTGAGTCTCAATCCTCAGGCGAGACAAGGAGGCCGGGCGGTGAAACGAGGGGCGCGCAGGCGCGGCCAGGGCTTGGCTCTCTCCCCGGAGCCCGGAGGGACCGGGTGGAGCTGGCCGGCCCCAGCACAGGCCGCTGTTCTCGGCCGGCCCGGCCGCGGCCTGAGGTCGGGTGAGGCCCGCACAGCCCCCCGGGAAATGACGGTCTCCCAGCCTCTGTGGACAGCGGAGCCACCAGGACAAGGGCTCCTCCTTCCGGGCCCTGGGGGTGTCCAGCCATCCGGAGGTGGCCAGGCCAGCAGCAGGGGCTGGCGTCCAGAGCCGAGGGCAGAGGCCGCCTCTCTGCCACCAGTGCCCTCGGTCGCTCACAGGACGGGGGTGGTGGCCGCGGCGCTGGATCCCAGGGAGCTAGTGGCCACAGCCCTGTCCTGAGGTCCCTGTGGCCCCGTCACCAGCCGTTGCTGCTTCCCTTCCCCCAGGGAAGACCCCTGGTCCTGCAGCGCCCCCTCCAGGGTCCCCTGGCCCCTCGAGGCCTGAAGGCTTAAGCAGCGGGCTGCTCGGGGGCGGGGCCACTGTGCTTCGTCTCTGGGTCGGGGGCTTCCAGGTGGGGGGGTTCTCAGTGCTGGGGAATCGGAGGCATCTGAATTTAGATCCAATCGGGGCCTCGAATGACGCCAGGAGGGCTCTGGGCGAAGCCACGAGCATCGTTTTAAAATCTAGAAACAAGCCTAAGAAGTGGATGTAGCTCAACGGATAGAGCGTCCTCCTACCACATGGGAGGTCCAGGGTTCAGACCCCGGGCCTCCTGACCCGTGTGCAGCTGGCCCACAAGCAGTGCTGATGCGCACAAAGAGTGCCGTGCTGCAAAGGGGTGTCCCCGCGTAGGGGAGCCCCACGTGCAAGGAGTGTACCCCTCAAGGAGAGCCACTCCGTGTGAAAAAAGCGCAACCCACCCACAAATGGCGCCGCACACATGGAGAGTTGACGCAGCAAGACGATGCAACGAAAAAGAGAAGCAATTTCCCGGTGGCACCATGGGTGCAAGTGGACACAGAAGAACACACAGTGAGTGGACAGAGAGCAGACAACTGGGGAGAAGGGCAGAGAAATAAATCTTTAAAAAAAAAAAGAAATAGAAACAAGCCCGTGTTATAAGGAGGGGCTGCAGCCCCTGGCTCGAGTACTGAGGCGCAGGGCCTGTCCCCCAGCGGGAGCCCAGCCCGGCCATCCTGGGGCTCTCGAGCATTTCGGGATGGTCCAGGGCCAGCTGCTCACGGCAGCCATCTGGGGCCGTGTGGAAAGAAGGACGAGGCCTCGGGACCCGGAGGTGGGCGGCGGAGGCCGGGGGCCGGGGGCTAAGCCCTCGCGGGCACGCCCAGCTGCCCGGCCCGGGCACGCCCTCATGCCTCCTGCAACCTGCCCCAGCCCACCTGGGGGTGGCCTGGCGGGCGGCCCTGGCCAGGGAGCCCGGCGTCCGGCTAAGCGTTCGCACAGCCACGCGGCCTCCACCGGAGAAACGAGGAAACGCCACCCACCTTGTTTTTATCTTCGGTCCTGGCGGCTTGTCTACACGCCGGGTGCCAGATGGACGAGCCTGTCGACAGATGCCAGGAGGGCCGTGGTCAGGGCCGAGGCCCACACGTGCACGAGGAGCCTCTGGTCAGCCTGGGGGCACCGCCCGCCCGTCCTCGGGCTGCCCCTCCGTGCCTGCGTCGGCGCGGGGCGGGCACCCAGACCGCCCCTGTGCCCCAGTGGCTCCCAGCCTCACGGGGAGGCGCACGGACTCGGCCGGCCAGTGCACCCCCACGGGGCTCGGGGTCCCACGGAACTCAAGGCGGGCACCCCGCCCAGCCGGGGGCAGCCAGGGAAGGCTTCCGGGAGGAGGGGACACTTGACGCGACCTCGAGTCTGGAGGCAGCAGGACCCCTGGACAGTCACCTTCCTTGGCTGGGCTCGGCCGCCGGCGTGAGCGCCGCCTCTCCTCCCTGCGCAGGGAGGGTAGCGGCCACCAACACAACAGGGCCACCAGGCGCCAGACACCCCACTCTGCTAATTCTGCCTCGAGCTGCACAGTTGCTTCCCACCTAACGACAGGGCGAATACTCGCTCTGCCTCGTCAGGTCGCTGGGAGAATTTGATAAAAACTAAGCCGGGGCAGCAGGCACTGGGAACGAGCATCGTGGGGACACACAACCCTTAGTCTCATCCTGACCCTCTTGTGCAGGGGCTAGGGACCTCGGCTTGCCCTGCCCTGGGGACCACAGCACCAGCCCTCCCCCGCCCCCCCCACAGCCTGACCTCTGGGCCCCTCCGCCCACCGGGCCCATGCCCCGCCCTCGCCCCCCCCTCCCAGCCCAGACCGCACCCTCCCCTGGGGCGGGGGGTGTCCGAGCCCCGTGAGCATCCCCTTGGGCAGCGGGCAGGGCTGGGCACAGAGCGGGGCCGGAAGGGGTGCGCGGGGGACGGGGCACCCCATCTGCTTCCTGCTGGCAAAGCTTCCCCAGGCCCGGGCTGATGGCCGGAGGGTAAGCCGGGCCCGGGAAGCGTGAGCGCGGCCTCCCTAGAGAGGGCACAACCTTATTTCATCTTCTAGGATTCTAAAGGCACTGGATGCCCCTTCCTGAAAATTACAGAACCAAACGTGTAACCCGGCAATTAGGCAATCCCCTGCAGTCCCCGCCACTCTCTCGGGAGGCCGCCTCCTGGGGGGAAAGCGGGCCACGCTCTCCGCACTCCTGGGCACCTGACCTGTGCACACCTGGGCCCCCGATGGCTGTGGCTCCCAGGCAGGCCTCAAGCGCTTTCCAGAACTCAGCGTGGAAAACGTGACTAGGGCCCCACGGCACCGTCCGTGGGGCTGGGGAGGAGCTGCCGACCTGCCCCTCCCCAGCTGCTGCCAGCGTCTGCCACTCGAAACAAGGCCGCGGGGACAGGCGCCCGCCAGGCCCTGGCACGGCCTTGCACGCCGCTGGCAGACGGGGTCGTGCCGGGAGAGCGGCCGTTTTGAGGCTCGAGACGTGGTGGCAGTTTCCCTCTTCTCAGCCCTCCTGGGTGGGCCCGAGGCCCGACTGCTCACGCCCCGCCGGTGCCGGGGGCGCTGCTCTGCCAGCCCCGGGGAGCACAAACCCGGGCAGTGCTTTAGCCTCGGTGGTCTGGGGGTCAGCGGGCTGGCGCTCCCCTGCCCCCTCGTTGACGGGAGAGCAGCTGTGCTGTGCTCGTACATGCAGAGCCCGTGGGGGTGGGGCGGGCCGGGCAGGGCCCCTCCTCCTCGCCGGGGAGCCCGGGTGCCCCACGCACGGCCGTGAAAACCCCCACCGGGCCCGGCCCCCACCGCACAGACGGGAGCTCGGAGGCCTAGAGAGGGGGCGGCACTTGCTCGAGGGTCCCCAGGGTCACATGGGGAGAAACCGGGGATCCGGCCTCAGCCGGGGGCCTCAAGAGGCCTTTGTGCCCTGAGACGGTCACCCTTGATGGCGAGGCGCCCGTGCCCGAGCTGCCGTCCCAGGGCCATTGAGTCGGCGTGAGTAAGCCCCGTCGGCGGCGGGGCACCGTTCCCATCGGGGAGGGGACGTCCCGGGGGGAGCCCGCTCTGCCCGACAGCCCTGCACCTGCTGGGGGTGGCCCAAAAGGCGCCTTTCACGGGGCCATGGGAAGAGCCGGGGACGACAGGAGCCACCCGGGACGAGGCCGTCGCCCTGACGTCACGCCTCGCCGCAGAAAGGGAGGCCTGTCCGAGGGCAGCTGCCAAGACCGGGGCCTCGGGGGGCCGTGGGCCGGCCTGTCTGCAGCCAGAGGCCGGTGTGCCTGGCGGAGCCGGGTGTCACCCGCCCACGCGGGCCCCGCTCCGCTTTCCCGGGGTCGCTGGAGGCAACAGCGCAGCGGCAACTGGCTGGAGCGGGGAGCGGCCCGCCCACCCTGCCCTGGCCCCCTGGCCGGGAGCCCCTCTCCACCCCTCCACACCACTGAATGCCTCCAGCCTTGCCATCGCTCTCTAACCCCGCCCAGGGCGCCCCCACATCCTTATTTTTTTTTTTAGGAGGAAACGGGTTTGGGGGTTTCCCGTGAAGCACCACACACTGCAAACCCCTCTGCCTTGCTGTCCCTCCTTGCTCCAGGGGTCTGGGCAGGGGCCTCGCCAGTGGCCAGGGGTCTTCAGCGCCCCATCCCCGCCCCCCAGTGTGTCTAAGAAGGGCGGGTCCCTGGGCTGGAAGGGGTCCTGGGGAGAGTGGGACGCTGCGAGTGGTGGAGACGACAGACTGTATTTGATTAAAGTTTGGCTACAGGGACCCAAAAGGCCAACACCTGGCCCTGGCTTCAAGTCGGCCCTTTCCGAATCTCGTCCACTCAGCGAGTGACACAAGACCCCCCTCGAGCACGCCGTGCCCACCGAGGCTGGTGCCTGGCTCTGAGCGAAAGCGGGCCCCGGCCCCCGGGCCGCGGCGAGGCTCAGGAACCGCCCGCGGCGCGCCCGCTCGGCCCGCGCTCCTCTCACCTTGCAGGTACATCTCCTCTCCTTCCACGAACATCTGCCCACACCTGACGCATAGCGCGCACGTAGGGTGGAAATGCTTCTCGCCTGCCTGGGAAAAAGAACAAGACGAGGGGTTTCTCCTCCAGGTCCAAGTGCCCACTGAAGCCGTGGCGCTGGTTGGGGAAGGCGGCCCGGGAGCAGAGGTGGCCGGGTGGTGGGGACTCCGGGCGCCTTGGGAGAGGGCACTGCGGGCACCGGGGACCCCGCCGGGACACCTGTGCAGAGCCGGGGCCAGCGGCTGCACCAGGCCATCGTGCGGCCCTGCACGGAATTGGGCTGGGCCACAGTCGGGGCAAAGAGCACCCCGCAGGTGCGGTCACCACCCAGCTCCATGCGGGCCTCCTCGTTGGCAGGTCTGCGGCCCCCATGGGGCAGGGCCGGGCTCCTCCCCCTCCCCCTCCCAGAAGAGATGGACAAGGGTGACTACAGGGGAAGGGGGGAAGGACAGGGGCAGAAGAGGGGAGAAGAGAGGGAGGAGGGGAGGAGGGAGGGAGGGGGTAAGGAGGAGAGGGGAGGGCAGGGAAGAGGGGGAGACGAAGAAAGGGGAGAGGAAGTAAGGGGTGGAGGGGAGAGGGAAACAGTGGGAAGGTGGGGGGAGAGGGAGGAGAGGACGGGGGGACGGGGGTGCTTGCTCGGGCTGGGCTCCCCAGAATCAGCTTCCAGGGCCAGGATCTGGTGCAAAGTGCCAGCTCGGGGGGCCTCCAGGAAGCCCCACTAGAGTTATGGGGCCGTGAGCCAGGGAGGGGGACGCGTCCCACGAGGCGTACATCAGGAGGTCAGGACCGCTGGGGCGGGGAGCACCAGCGCACGGGGAGCCGGGTGAGCTGGGGAGCAGGGCTCGGACACCAGCCCCCCAGCCACGGTGGAGCCTGAGCCCGGGGCCTCGGATTTCAGGCTCCGCAGCAAGAGAAGGCCCCAGGCAGAGGCAGGCAGGAGGCCGAAGGGGAGGGTGGGCCCCGGAGCAGGAGGGTGAGGGGGCACAGGTGAGGGGGCACAGGTGGAGAGCATCAGTGGGGGGGCACAGGTGAGGGAGCACAGGTGAGGGGCACAGGCGAGGGGCATAGGTGAAGGGGCAGAGGTGAGGGGGCACAACTGGAGGGCACAGGTGTGGGGGCACAAGTGGGGAACACAGGTGAGGGGGCACGGGTGGGGGGCACAGGTGAGGGGGCACAGGTGGGGAGCATCAGTGAGGGGGCATGGGTGGGGGCACAGGTGAGGGGGCACAGGTGGGGAGCATCAGTGATGGGATACAGGTGAGGGAGCACAGGTGAGGGGCACAGGTGGAGGGGCACAGGTGAGGGGGCACAGGTGAGGGGCATAGGTGAAGGGTCACAGGTGAGGGGGCATAGGTGGGGAGCACCAGTGAGGGGGCACAGGTGAGGGCAGAGGTGGAGGGTCACAGGTGAGGGGGCATGGGTGGGGGGCACAGGTGTGGGGCACAAGTGGGGAACACAGGTGAGGGGGCACGGGCGGGGGGCACAGGTGAGGGGGCACAGGTGGGGAGCATCGGTGAGGGGAATTGGGTGGGGGGCACAGTTGTGGGGGCACAAGTGGGGAACACAGGTGAGGGGCATGGGTGGGGGACACAGGTAAGGGGGCACAAGTGGGGACACAGGTGGGGAGCACAGGTGAGGGGGCACAAGTGTGGGGACACAGGTGTGGGGGTCACAGGTGAGGGGCACCAGGGGGGAGCAAAGGTGGGCGGCAAAGGTGAGGGGCACAGGTGAGGGGTTACATGCCCGAGGCCATAGCTCTGGTGAAAGGAGGAGGCCGGACGCAAACCAGCAGGTGTGACTCCGCCGCCGTCCCCGAGGCTGCCTCCGGGGTAGGCGCCCACGGGCCTCAGGCTCAGAACAGGTCGTGGCGTTGCAACACGGGGTTTACTGTCCCCGTGCCCCAGCGCACCCTTCCTGCAGATCCTCCCCCTGCACCCGCCTCTCAGATGGGAGTAGGAAGGTAGCGGGCATAAATCACCTACTATGTGCTAGGTGCCGAGATGGAGCCTTCCAGTTTACTACGTGAAACACACCCAGCTCGCTGCACCGACGACGGAACCGGGGGCTCAAGAGGCCACAGCAGCGCTCCAGCACCCGTTCCCCTGACCGCGTGGCCTTGGCTGCACGGCCACCCGGCTGGGAGGACACGTCCACCGTGCAACGCGAGGGCACAGCCACGACCCAACGCCGAGTGCGCTCCTGGAACCACCCACTGGCCGTGGAGACCTGGGGCTGGCTTGTCTGCTTCCCTGGGCCTCGCGGGTGGCTGCGCGGGGCTGCCGAGTGGACGGGGCGTGGCCTGTCCCGGGCACGTGGCCAGGGCGCGGGGGGGAGGGGGGGGGCAGGCTGCAGCCTGGGACCCTCACCGCTCGGCTTGAGGCCTTGGCAGGCCGTGGGGTCGTGGGGTTCAGGGTCCCAGTCTCTAAAATGGAGAGCGCCGACCCCCACTCTTGGGGCGGGGGTAACCAGGTCCCCTGACTCCAGTGTCCCCCTGCTGGGTAGGGGCTCAGGGGGCCTCCAGGATAAGCAGTGTTGCTCCTTGTCCCCTTTCACAGTGATGGTGTGACTTGGAGTGTCCCATCGTCCAACATACTGGCCAGAGGGCCTAGAAATGTCCAAAACCTGCGCAGCCGCCCTGAGACTCCAGCCAGGCAGGTGGCCTTCCCCCCGCACACGTGGAGCTCGAGAAGGCTCAGATTTAGAAAGTGCGCGCGCGCTATGGGCGGGGGCAGGAAATGGGGCGGCCGCTGTGGAAAGCAATATGGCGGCTCCTCAAAGAGTTAACAGAGAATTGCCATAGGACCCGGCAGTCCCGCGAGGAAAAGGGGGCAGGGTCCCAAACAGATCCTTGTACGCCGACGCTCATTGCGGCGTTATTCAGTCGCCAAAAGGTGGAAGCCACCCGCGTGTCCATGGACAGATGAACAGAGGAGCAAAGTGTGGTCCCCCCACACGATGGAATACTAGCCAGCCATGAAAAAGGAGGAAGCTCTGATACGCGCTACCCCGTGGCTGACCTTGAAAGCACCGTGCTCACTGAAATAAGCCAGGCACAGAAGGACAGTGTGATGTCACGTACAAGTGATGTTTAGAGAGCAGATCCACAGGGACCCAAAGGAGACGGGAGGCTATGGGGGGAGGAGGGGGGTGTTTGGTGGATTTGGAGCGTGCGTGAATGGAGTTTTCCAGCGAGGCCGTGAGACGCGGAGGCCTGCAGGCTCATCCCAGACAGCCCAGGAGAGCGGGAGGGCAGCCTTGGCGGGGCGCAGCAGCCGCGCTCGGCCGACACCCCTACCCCAGCCAGAGTGGCGGGTTTAAGACGCTCCCGCCGCGGGCAAGCACGGGCCAGCGCAAGGGAGATGCGCAAAGGGCGCTGTGCCCCCAAACCTCCCCTCCTCCGACGCCCCTTCCTTACAGGGCAGTGGGAGGAGCAGAGGAATTGGCCGTGCCGTCACACTCCTCCTGTGCCTGGGACCCCGGGCAGGCGCTCCAGGGAGGGGAGGGGCCCTTTCCTCCCCAAATCTCCCTTATCCCAGCCCATCCCCCCTTCCCCTCCCTCTTCCTATCCCCCCTCCTGTTCCCTGTCCCATCCCCTGTCCCACTCCCTGTCCCATCCCCCGGCCCATCCCCCCCACACGGAGGACACAGGGAACAGCCTCTGCAGCTGCCTGGAGGACAGGCCTCGCCCTCCTCCTACCTCCTGAGCCCTCCCTGGGGTCACCGGGCGGAGGTGGGGAGGGGGCCAGGGTCTGCACCCTTCTGGGACCCAGGGCGGAGCCAGCCCCACGTCCTCCTCACGCTCTCGCCAGCTTGACCCCAAGCAGAGTTCCTTTTCCAAATGACCTGAAACCAATCCAGATCTTAAAAGACTAAGACAGAAGAGTGCGCGGGGAGGAGCTCGCCGAGAGGCTGAGCCAGACCTTCAGCGGGGGCCACGACCGGGAGCGCTGCCGCCTGCACGGCTGCCCCGGGCGCTCCAGGCCACCCTCCGGGGCTACTGCCCCCCGGAACGAGAAGCCGAGCCCTCCCAGGTGGGCCAAGCCCGGGCCCCCTGCCCCGCACGCCCGGGCCTCCGCCTGGAGCCCTCCCCGGCCCTCCCGGCCCCGCGCTCTCCATCTCTCCTCCACGCTCTCCTTCCCACCCAAGGCGGGCTCTCCAGGGGACCCGCGTGCCTCTCGTCCTCCACGGGCCCCCGGGTCCCTGCACTTGGCAGGTGTTCGATAAGCAGACCCCGAGCCAGGTGAGGCGGCCAGGAAGCCAGCCTGGGGGGCCGGGGGGGCGGCCCCTGCCCACGGAGGTGTGGGAGGGCGGGAGCTTCCCCTCCGCCTGGGCTCCTCGGCCCAGGGCGCCCCGGGAGGCCCGGGCCCCGCAGCAGGGCAGCTGCCCGCCGCGGTTGCCCGGGCAACCCTAGGCCCGGCTGACCAGAGGACGCCCCGCGCCAGCAAGGACGTGAAGGCGGGGGGGAGGGGGGGCCAGGCGCGAGAGCAGAGGCGCGTGGGCAGCTAAGGGGGAGCGCGTGAGCGTGCAAGCGGCAGGGCGGCCCCGCGTGCCGGCGTCAGCCACTGGGGAGGGACAAGACGGAGATTGTATTAGCGCGCGTGACGGACACATGCTCCCTTGGAGAGTGTGTGGGTTTGGTTTTCTTTAAATAAACCCACTTATCGAAATTAAGAAAAGAGAAGTTGGGGGCCTGGAAAACAGACTTCCCTCTGCCCTTTAGAAATGCTCAGGTTTGGAAACAAAGTTTCTTTTCTCCCGATCATAAAAGCCACGCGTGCAGATGATGTACATGATATGTCCTGCCATAACTCACTGGATGGGCTGGGGGAGAGTGTGAACTACAATGTAAACTATCATCCATGCGGTGCAGCAGTGCTCCAAAATGTACTCCCCAAATGCAGTGAATGTGCCACGATGATGAAAGAGGTTGATGATGTGGGAGGAGTGGGTGAGGGGGGTGGGGGGTATATGGGGGCCTCTTACATTTTGTAATTGAACATTTTTTGTGATCTATGTATTTTCAAAAAAATACAATTAAGAACAAATAAATTTTAAAAAATAGGGAAACGGACTTTGGCCCAGTGGTTAGGGCGTCCGTCTACCATATGGGAGGTCCGTGGTTCAAGCCCCGGGCCTCCTTGACCCGTGTGGAGCTGGCCCATGTGCAGTGCTGATGCGCGCAAGGAGTTCCGTGCTACACAGGGGTGTCCCCCGCGTAGGGGAGCCCCACGCGCAAGGAGTGCACCCATAGGGAGAGCCGCCCAGCGTGAAGGAGGGAGCAGCCTGCCGAGGAATGGCGCCGTCCACACTTCCCGTGCCGCTGACGACAACAGAAGCGGACAAAGAAACAAGACGCAGCAAAAAGACACAGAAAACAGACAACCGGGGGAGGGGAGGGGAATTAAATAAATAAAAATAAATCTTAAAAAAAATAAAATAAAATAAAATAAATTAAAAAAAATAAATAAAAAAGCCACGCGTGGGTCTGGGGGCATGCTAGAAAACGACAAAAAGAAGAAAGGGGAAAAAGGGGGAAACAAACAAATGGCCCCAATGGCCTGGGACATGGTGCTTTTCCTGTTAACTGGCCGCCTGGCCCAGGGCAGAAGCAGGGTCCTGCCCCCACTCCTTCTGTGTTCCCCAGGAGGAGATAGGGGGCCTGTCCTGGGGAACCCAGCACCCAGCCCAGGGTGGGACACACAGTGGGGGTCCACAGGCAAGGGGTTGACTGAGGGCTGGAGGGAGGGGTGGAGGGGAGGGAAAGGGAGGGGAGGGGGAGGGAGGGAGAGGATGGAGGGAGGGATGGAAGGAAGGAGGAGGGAGGGGAGGGGTGGGGAGGAGGGAGGGGAGGGGTGGGGAGGAGGGAGGGGAGGAGAGAGGAGGGGGAGGAAGGAGGGAGTAGAAGGAAGGGGAGGGGTGGGGAGGAGGGAGGAGGGAGGGAAAGATTACTTGGTGGCCCCAGGCTCAGGCTTCTCGTTGCTAAGGATACAGCCTCTGGCGCACACTGAGCAGGCACGCGGGGCTCGAGGCGGCACTGTGGGGGTTAACGGGGCGGACTAGGAAGCACCCCCAAACGACCCTGCTCATTCCCCCCTTGGCACCAAGCATTCCAGCTAGTACTGGCGAGGAAAGACAGAAAACGGGAGGCGACGGAGTTCCTGGAGGGTCTGGGCTCTGGGGACCCCCCCTGCACCCCCTTATCAAACTCCAGCCCAGGGGCCAGGCTGTCCCCGGGAGCCCCCGTCAAGCCGCGGCCGCCCACCCGCCTCCCACACACCCGGCCCCCATCTCAGCCGCTCCAGGGTTGGGGAGCAGATGCCCCCCTCCCGGGCCCCAGGCATCCCGGGGCCCTCACCCACCACCCAGCATCCAGCAGGTTTGTGGAGACAGAGCGCCCCGAGGCCAGCAGGACGCAGGGGGCCGGCACTGGGCGCAGCCCACCTTAGGAGTAGGCGGGGCAGGGTGTGGGGAAGGAAAACCCAGCCTGGCTGCCGGGGGCCCCCACGCAGCCTGAGGCTCGTCACAGGGGGCGAGATGCTCTCCTACCCAGGCTCCTGGAGACAAAGCCCCGAGGCGCTGATGGGCATCTCGGGGGACGAGGGGGGTGACGAGGGGGGTGACAGGGGTGACAGGTGCTTCCGGGGTTCCCCGCCGGGCTGGCCCGTCCCCACTCCCCGCGGCCCGCCACCCACCAGCAGCCCACCCACCAGGCTTCCTACCTGCGCGGGGTCCTGGCGCCGGGGACAAGGGGGCCACCCCCTCGAGAGCCCGCCCCCGGGGCAGCCGGGCAGCTCCCCTCCCGCTCCGCGGCTCCCGCCGCCCCCCGAGGCCCCCTGCCCGCCGCGGCCCGCTCCGTGCCCACCGCGGCGCCCGGGCCGGCAGGAGCCGCAGGCGCGCCCGGGGAGGCGGGCCCGGGAGGCAGGTGCTCGGCTCCCCGCTGCGCCCGCCGCCCACCGCCGCGGAGGAGGACGCGCGGCTCCGCAGAGCCGGCCGCCCAGCCCCGCGCCGAGGGCACCGCGCAGGCGGCGGCGAGCGACAGCGGCCGCCTTCCCGGGGCCCTCGCCGCCACCGCAGGCTCCGAGGGGAAAGCACCAGCGGCGTCTCTCCTGCGGCGGCCCCTCCCTGCGGAGCCAGGCCCTGGGTGAGGGGCCCAGAACCCCAAACTGCACTTCCCCCAGCAGGCCCGTCACGGAGGCTTCCGCTGGGTCCCCGACAGTGGGGTGACGCTGAGCCCTGCCCCCACCCTCAGTTCCCACTGGGGTCAGGCCCGGGGGCGCCCGAGGAGGGCACTGCCTGCGCCCCGGAGCCGGGACTCCCTGGGGCAGTGGCTGCTGCCCACGGACGTAAGGAAGGAGGCGCAGGTGTCACCCCTGAGCGCAGGAGGAACTGCTCTGGTCCTCAGGTGCTGCAACAGGGACGCGCTGTGGCTAAGAAGCTACAGAGGAGCCGCACACCTGGGCAGGGGTCACGCAGGGCGGGGGGGCCTGCACCTGCTCTGTCAGGTGGGGGTGAGGGGGTCCCTGATTTGAGGTCCGGTTGGCGGCGCTTTAGAGGACCCTCCATTGGGAGGCGAAATCGGGCCAGAGGGACCGGGCGCCGCCGGCCGAGCAGCGTGGGTGGAGTCGGGGCATGGCGAGCAGGGGACCCAGAGCGGGGCCCGGGAGGGGGCAGCCGAGGGAGGGGGCCGGCGGGGAGGCAGCCTCTGTCCGAGCAAACTGCGGGGACTGGCCGCGGCCGAAGGGAGACGCGTGTGAGGGACAGGCTGGTCCTTAAATGCCGGGCCCTGTTTAAAAAGCCCCTGGGAGGATGCCCTTTCAGGGAGGTGTGTGCCAGAGGGAGGGTGGGAAATCGACAGGGTGGGCGTAGAAGGTGGGGGGACCCCAGTGCGGAGGGGGGGGCAGCACAGGTGGGGAAGGGGTGGGACCCCAGCACAGGTGGGGGAAGAGGTGGGACCCCAGCACAGGTGGGGAGGGGGCAGGAGCCCAGCACAGGTGGGGGAGGGGCGGGACCCCAGCCCGGGGGGGGGGCAGCTCCTTATCAGAAAGGGCAGAAGAGAGTGCAGAGGGGTAGAAACAGGAGCTTCACAAATAGCGAGTCAAGGAGCTAAGTGGTTGTGGGGTGTTGGGGGCAGCCTGGAGAGCAGGAAGGTTTAGCACAGACCTTGGAGCACGGAGGGGTGTGGCCAAGCAGCAGCAGCTCCTCCAGGAGCACTGGGCCCTGGGGTGCTGCCCACAGGCCTGGGGCCTGAGGTGAGGCAGGCAAGGGCCGTGGGCCGGGGGAAAGGGCAGGGCTAGGCCAGATGTCTACCTGGGGCCCAGGAGCGGATGCCACCCCATCCGATGGGACACAGGTAAAAACCTTAGATGTGATTACTCCCTGCCTCGGAGGAAAACTCCTACAAGATGTGCAGCAGGCCAAGGGTTAAAGACCCCAAATCAACTTGGAGTTGTCCTGGGTGGTGCTGCAGGGACAGTTACCGGACATTGTGTGTCCTCCCATGGCCCACTGGGTGGACTGTGGGAGAGTGTGGGCTATGGTGTGGACCACTGACCATGAGGTGCAGCGGTGCTCAGAGATTTAGTCACCAAGTGCAATGAATGTCTCATGATGATGAAGGACATTGTTGTTATGGGGGGAGGAGTGGGGTGAGGGGGTGGGGATATATGGGGACCTCAAATTTTTTTAATGTAACATTAAAAAAATAAATAAAGACAAAAAAATAAAAATAAAAACATATTGCCCCTGTAAAAAAAAAAAAAAAGACCCCAAATCGAGACAGGGGAAGGTCGGGAAGGGGCATCAAACCCCAGAACCAGGAGTGGCCTCAGCCTGGTCAGTCTCAAGAGGGCGCAGGCCAGCAGGCAGTACATGCCCTTGAACCTCAAAGGGTTTCCTAAAGATGAAGATGGGAGACGAGGAGCAGTGTGTTCTCTTGGTAACGGTGTAAAGTAAAACCTGCTTTCTGGAAAGTAAACTCTAAGGATCAAGAACCCTAAACACCTTCCAGCTTCTATGCTTCTGTGAATGTACCTCAAAGACAATCTAAAATACAAGGCATTATCAAAAACAGCTGTCCAACAATAAGCCCTTGACACTAATGACTATGCTTATGAGCCTGTGCACCTGAGATAAGAACAAGGCCTAGAGCAGCAGTGTGCCTAAGAGTTACCTCCTGAGAGTCTCCGTGTTGCTCAAATGTGGCCAATCTCGAAGCCAAACTCAGCATGTAAATTCATTGCCTTCCCCACAGCGTGGGACATGACTCCTGGGGATAAGCCTCCCTGGCACTGAGGGATCACTACCAAGTACCAGCTGATGACGTAACTAGAAAACGACCTTAAATAAAAGGTTCAACTCGGACCAGCAGAAGATCTCTGTCTACATATAATAACAGGAGTTAAAAATGCTTTTTGACCTGAATCAAGGGGGAAATGGAAAGGACAAATGAGTTTATATGGCTATGAGTCTCCAAAAAAGAGCCGGGAGGTTATCAGAGGGGTTGCCCTTATGCACACCTCAGCAGAGTCCCAGAGACAGATAAAGTAGATACAACCCTGGGTATTGGTTCTTCTGAGGGCTACAGAGACCCACAGGTTCTATGGTCATGGCAGATGGAGTTCAGTGCCATGTCAGTTGGCCCTTCTTTGGAGTTGGTGTTTCTGTGTGATGGAGCTGGACTCAGATGTGATCTTTTTTCACAAAACTTTCCTGTTACTTTACCAGAATTGTAGTTGGTGCTGGGGTTTAAGATATACCCAGGGGATCTGAATACCCTGAGCCTCAACAGACTTCAGCCCCTACTCTCTGGTTTGTTGGACTTACCCCACTCAGCTAACAGGGAGGTGAAGAAGGTCAACCACCACACCATGGAGCCAAGAGTGCCTACAGCTGCAAGCAGGAGAATTGCATCCAGCATCCATGTGGAATCTAAGCCCCCTCTTGATATAGATGTAGAATGGACACAACCAATCTAAGGTCCACAGGATGGAGGAATAGAGTATGTATTAGAGTGGACTTACTGATATTCTACTCATGAACTATTGTGATTAGTAATCGAAGAAAATGTGGCATTGGTGTGGAGAAAGTGGCCATGGTGGCTGCTGGGGGTAGGGAATGGGAGGAAGAGATGAGATGTGGGGGCGTTTCTGGGACTTGGAGTTGTCCTGGGTGGTGCTGCAGAGACAGTTACTGGACATTGTAGTCCTCCCATGGCCCACTGGGTGGACTGGGGGAGAGTGTGGGCTATGGCGTGGACCACTGACCATGAGGTGCAGCGGTGCTCAGAGATGTATTCACCAGGTGCAATGAATGTGTCTTGATGATGGAGGAGATTGTTGCTATGGGGGGAGTAGTGGGGTGAGGGGGGTGGGGGGTATATGGGGACCTCATATTTTTTTAATGTAATATTAAAAAAACAAGTTAAAAATAAATAAATAAATAAAAATAAATTTAAAAAAACAAAACAGCTGTTCAGCGCAGCATTATTTGTCACAGTGAAGAACATGAAACCGCCGTGCTTAACAATAGAGGATGAGGCAAGCCGATTTGGCCCAGTGGTTAGGGCGTCCGTCTACCACATGGGAGGTCCACGGTTCAAACCCCGGGCCTCCTTGACCCGTGTGAAGCTGGCCATGCGCAGTGCTGATGCGCGCAAGGAGTGCCATGCCATGCAGGGGTGTCCCCGCGTAGGGGAGCCCCACGCGCAAGGAGTGTGCCCCATAAGGAGAGCTGCCCAGCGTGAAAGAAAGTGCAGCCTGCCCAGGAGTGGTGCCGCACACACGGAGAGCTGATGCAACAAGATGATGCAACAAAACGAGACACAGATTCTGGGTGCTCCTGACAGGAACACAAGCGGACACAGAAGAACACACAGCGAATGGACACAGAGAGCAGACAACCGGGGACGGGGGGAAGGGGTGAGAAAAAAAAATAGATGATCAGCCAACCAAGCTCTAGAATGGGCATCGCATGAAATAAGGTGCACATTTAAATGTGCTTATGGGAAGTGGACTTGGCTCAATGGATAAGGTGTCCACCTACAACATGGGAGGTCCAAGGTTCAAACCCTGGGCCTCCTGACCCGTGTGGAGCTGGCCCATGCGCAGTGCTGATGCTTACAAGGAGAGCCATGCCACGCAGAAGTGTCCCCCGCATAGGGGAGCCCCACGCGCAAGGAATGTGCCCTGTAAGGAGAGCCACCCAGCGCGAAAGAAAGTGCAGCCTGCCCAGGAGTGGCGCCGCACACACGGAGAGCTGACGCAGCAAGATGATGCAACAAAAAGAGACAGAGATTCCCAGTGCCACTGATAAGGACAGAAGCAGTCACAGAAGAACACATAGCGAATGGACACAGAGAGCAAAAAATAAAAAAATAAACCTTAAAAATTGTTTTTAAAAAAATGTGCTTATGAGGCGTTCATAACGACGGGGAGCCACTCAAGGAAAGGAAGTTGAAAAACAGGATGGGCTGTGCTGTAAACGGTTCGCTATCAGCCCTAACTACACGAAGAGAAAATGAGGGGAGGAAGGCGGCCCCAAAGGGAAGCCGGGCCGCGCTTTCTTCTCTGTGCTCTTCTGCGCTCGCAACTTCTTACAACACGCGTGTGACGACGTCGGTGGTCAGAACCCCTAGAGTCCATCCCCCAGGGAAGGGCAGAGCCCCCCAAAGCCTGGCTCAGCGCCCGCGTGCAGACAGCCCCCCGGGCTTCCAGCTGGGGACCAGAGGTGAAACGACAGGGAGGCAGCCCCTGGCCACACTCAGGTCCAGGATGAGTGTGACCACCGACGCCCCGGGTTTGCACTTGGGGCGAGCAAGGGCTGCAGAGGGGGTAGCAGCGGAGCAGGTCTGCCACTGAGCCAGTGGCCTGGGATGGTACGTGTCACTGCCACCAAAGCAGCTCAACACTCAGGTCCGTGAACTCCTGGGGGGGGGGGGAGGACAGAAGGGCGTCCCTGGAGGTCAGGGGTGAGCACTCCAGGCCCCTGCCCCGGCCTCCCCGCCAGGCCTGTCCTCGGTGGCAGCCAAGGGCCAGCTCCTTAAGAGGCAGGCGTGACCCGGGCAGTGCTCCCTCGGTCCAGGGCCTCCCTGGGCCGCCCGCCCACCTACCCCCACACCCAGCACCAAGCCAAAGGGTGGTGGTGGCAGAGTGGGGACCTCGCACAAGCTGGCCTCACGAATCGGGTGGGTGGGGGCTCTGACCCTGGCCGCACCACGGGTCAATTCAATGAACAGAACATAAGAACACGCATAAAGATGTGTCGTTTTCACGAAGCGCGGATGCCGAGGTAGCCGCCACCCAGATCTAGAGCCGTGGCCCTGCTGGACCTCCTGAGCCAGTCTGCGGGCGAGCATCCCACACTATCCGGCTCTTCTTAAGCCCTCCTGGCCTTTGGGTCCCCCTCTAGACAGCGAAGATGCTGCACCCACAGACCCCAAAGTCCTTCCCCCTTCACCCAGGCTACCCACTCGTAAAGCAGCACAGAAAGAGCAAACCTGGGAAGGCTTCCTGGAGGAGGTGGCCCTGAGCAGGGCGAGGAAGGTGACATCAGGCAGCCTGGGAGGTGGGGATTCCTGCCCACAGGCACGCAAACATCGGATCCCCTACAGGGGCCCGGTCACGGGCGCCTCCCTGTCCTGCCGCTAGCTGCTGGGCAGTGGCTCAGAGGAGGCTGGCTCACGGCCTTGGCACCCCAAGGGCCCAGCTGGTCTGACCCTGCCCCACCGGCCCCGCTCACCTCCAGCACGCGCCCGGTGATGTACTTCTCACAGCTGTCACAGCGGATGCCGAACGCCTTGTGGTAGTCGGCCTCGCAGTAGGGCAGCCCGTCCCTGCAACGGAGGGGCGGTGAGGAGGGGGCTCACCCGGCGGAGGGGCGGGGCTCACCCCAGAGCTGATGGGCAGGGGCTTACCCCAGCGCTGACAGGGTGGGGGGCTCACCCCAGAGCTGATGGGCGGGGGCTTACCCAGAGCTGACGGGTGGGGGCTCACCCAGGGCTGATGGGCGGGGGCTTACCCCAGCGCTGACAGGGTGGGGGGCTCACCCCAGAGCTGATGGGGCAGGGGCTTACCCAGAGCTGATGGGGTGGAGGGCTCACCCAGGGCTGACGGGACAGGGGCTCACCCAGGGCTGATGGGGGCAGATTCGCTGCACCTCAACAGGTAGCATTTGCTGAGCCATTTCAGGAGCCGCAGCCTCATTTGTCATCACCCCGCCCCATGGGAAGCATTCCTGGGGGCACACCCCAGTTCACAGATGGAGAAACTGAGGCAGGGCAGTGGGAGGGGGACAGCCTGGGCCGAGGGTGTGAATACACCTCCACCAGGTGTGGGCCTCCCTGGCTCCTTAGTGCAACGCGGCCTTGGGGGCGGGGGGCGCCCATTCCCTCGTCAGGGGCCCGCCCTCCCCCTCTGAAGAGGCTCTGGGGGGCCTCAGAAAAACGTGCACCCCAAAGGGTGCCTGGCCAGGGTGCCCACGTGGGGTGAGGGCCTGAGGCCTGGCAGGACTCCAGGGGCAGGGCCGGAGGACGTGTTGCTGTCCCCGCGGCGTGGCCGGTGCTGCTGGCTCACGGGAGCCCGGGGGGGGGGTGACCGTGGGACCCCAGCCTCCGCTGTGCAGGCAGGAGCCCAGAGCCGCCCAGCAAGGTGCTGCCCCCTGCGGGTGCCTTCCCAGTGTGCCTACTGCGCGCCGGGCACTGTGCATGGCGTTGGGGGATCAGGGACGGGCGAGAGCCTGAGCCTCAGTTTCCACATCTGTCAAGTGAGCTGGAGGGGAAAGATCTGCCCTGCAGGGTCTAAAGGACAAGAGGCTGGTGCCCCGTGCAGCCGTGGGCTCGTGGCAGGGAACCTCAGAGCTGCTGCGATGCCTACGCCGAGCTCGAGGCACTAGGACAAGCGGCAGTGCAGTAGGGAAGGCAGAGGCAGAGGCAGGTGGGCAGCGGGTCAGTGAATGGGTGGGCCTCAAGCGCCGGGTCCCAGCTGTGTGGCCTTGGGCACGTCACCTAACTTCTCTGAGCCTCGGCTTTCACAAGTATAAAATGGGACCAATGGTGAGAACTCGCTTCTGGGGTTTGTGTAAGGGTTCCATAAGAGAGGCTGTGGCTGGCGTGGCACATGACGGTGGCCAGGCCACTGTCATTACTGGACCAGGGCTGCCTCTCGGCCCCAGGCTACGGGCAGCAGGGGTTGGGTGTGGCGGTGGCTGGCATGGAGGCACGGCCCCACTACTCTAACACGCCTCCAGACCCCCTCAACATGACCGAAGATGCCACATTATTCCAAATTGGCTTTTTACACAGCTGCTGACGGAAGGTGCAATCTCTCCAGCTGTTGGGAGACCCGAGCTAATGCCGCCCTCTTCTCCTCAATACACTGGACCTTCCCTGGGTGCCAGGATGCCTGCAGGTGGGGCAGGGTCCTGGGGTGGGGTCAGAGCCCAGGCTGCAGGGACTGACTGGGGGCCTCTCTGACCACAGGCTCGTACTCCTTCCCAGCGCCTGGCTGAGCCATCTCTCCGAGTGACAGCCCTTCTTTCCATATGAGGGAAGCTATAAACCGGGCTCTTACGATCCACCTTCAAATGCCACAGACCTCAGGGGCCTCACTGTACCCCCCTAAATCAGTGCACCTGTAGCGAACCCAGGAGGTTCAAAGATGGCATCCCCATGGCAACACCAACGCGCCCTCCTCGTCAATTCTGACTCAGGTCTGGGGGCTGCTAAGCATCACACGTGCGGGGAGGGTGACTCCCAGCCGCGGGGCGAGGCTGCAGCGCCCTGGGGGGCCGGGCAGCTTTATTTATCAGTGCTCCGTCCGCCGGGCGCACCGGCTGCCCCTTCCCTGCCGGAGCAGAGGTGCCAGGAAACTCGTCCCCCTTCGCCGTTTCGTCCGGCCTGGATGTAAACTCATCTTGGGCGGGGGACCTTAGAAAAACTTGCCAGGTTGTGATAACTGTAGAGTGTGTGCAGCTGTAAGAAACAATCCAGGGAGCGCCCGGCCCCCCGGTCTCCCAGTATCCCCCCATGGGGAACCACGTCAGCCAGGAAACTGACATAGAGACGAGGGCATTTAATTCGGATTTTACCAGTGTCACTTGCACTTATTTGTGTGCACCTGGTGTGGGTATTTAGCTCTACGCAATTTTGTCACAGGACTTTTTTTTAATGCAATCCATCACTGGGATGGCTGAATTCCCTTTAGCGAATCTGCACAATACAAGTTAGAAGCACCTGCTTCTGGGGAAGCACCCTCTCCGCACAGACAGACGGCTGCTCTTTTTAGTTCTTCCCTCCCCTGGGCCAGCTGGGGCTTTCTGGTCTGTTCCCTAACCTGAGGATGAAAAGGCACCCCACCTCCAGCTCCAGGTCACGACCACAACCTTCCAGAAGGCTCCGCGCTGCCTCCTGGTAAAACCAAGCTCTCCCAGATGTCCATCACCTCCACCCGCACCGCCGCGGCAGCAGGCCGGCCACAGGGCCCTGGCGCCTCGGGTGATGCGGAGCGCTGTGGCGTCACCTCCGGCCTCCCTGTTCTCTCTGTGGCTGGCACCCGCTGGCCCCACTTTCTACTGGAGCCTCAGGCGCCAGGAACGGTGGCAAATTCCACCGGAAAGGTGGAGAGGGGGTGCCGAGGCACAGGACGGCGGGGGCACCTTCTACCAAGTCCAAGGCTGAAGCCCTAACAGCTCTGTTCGTCCTTGATCAGCAGATGCAAAACTGGAGTCTGCAAAGCGCACACGGGCACCGAGGGGCGCGGGAGGGTGCACCCGTGCTGCGGGTGCCGGGCGCGTCCTCCTGACCTCCCCGCGGGAGCCCTGGCATGGCACGGAGGCCGCCCGAGCCCGCCTACTCACTTGCTGATGTACTCGGCGCTCAGGAGCTGCCCGCAGGCCTTGCACTTGAAGCAGCCCAGGTGCCAGTGCTTGTCCAGAGCCACCAGGGACTGCCCGTCCTTTATCTCTGCGCCGCAGCCCCCACAATCTGGAAGAGAAGACAGGAGCTCTCAGCGCCGGGCGGGAGGAGGGCAGGCTGCTCCACCGCTCAGCCCGCACGGAGGGGTGTGGGCGCACGCGCCAGGGGGTGGCAGGGCGGCACGGGGGCACGAGGCCCCTTGGCGGGGGACGGCGGCCCGATTCGACCGTTTCCACGGCGCCACGGAGGTGCCCACGGCTGGCCCGGCGGAGTGGGGACACAGCGGAAAGTCAAACAGGGGCTGTGGGAAGGACGCTGTCACCCCAGAGGGGAAAGGGAAGCCTCTGCCTCATTCCTGCATGCACGCGCTCAGCCAGCCAGCACTGATTGAGCACCAACTGCATGCCAGCCTGGGCTAGGAGGAGGCCGCATCTGGGTTTCTCTGCAGCCCAGAACCCACCGACCCCGGGGAGGGTCCAGGCCCCTCGCTGCGCACGCTGTCCTGACTGCTCTGAGTGGGCGCGGCCCCACACCCCGCCCCCGCCTCTCGTCACACCCGCCGAGGTAAACTCGGGCTGGGAGAGGCACCACGAGTTTGCGGGTGCCAAGTGCAAAAGCGACCGTTGTCATGGAAACAGCACCCGGCATTTCCCAAGCACACGTGGAGCTCAGCAGAGCTCTGCACGGCTTTGCAAATGCCAGGGCCTCAGCCTGTGTGGCACCGCCTGCTGGAAAAGCTGCCGTCCAAGGGCGCCCTTGAGCGTGCCGCGGCCGGTCATCCAAGGGTGCCCTTGAGCGTGCCACACCGGGCGCAGCCCTCCCGGATCTCAGATACCCCCCTGCGGGGAGCAGAGGTCATCGGGGGGACTTTCTCCCCCAGGCACAAGCCGGCCACCACACGCTCACGCGCCCTGGGCCTGGCCCCGGCAGCAGCTACAGCACCGGGTGGGCCTCTTCCCAGCGTGGCCCTTCCAGCAACTTCCAGCTGCCTTGCGTCCCTGGTTGTCACAGGGTTCCTGGGCTGAAGCCCGGGCCCTGCCCCTGCCCTGCCCCTGCCCTGCCGTGGATCCCAACATGCCGGGGACCTCTGAGCCCCAGCTGTGAACCCTGTGAACTCAGGCCCCCCCAGGGGTTTGGGGGAGCAGCAGGGCTGGATCTGAGCCCGCCCTCTGAAAGCTGTCAACGCTGTGCTGAGTTCTGAAGACTGACGTGCCTGGAAGTCAGGGGCTGGAGGCACGAGGCCCGGAGGCGTCCGGATGGAGAAGGAAAGGCCAAGCAGCTGCTGGAAAAGGGAAAGCGGGTCCCAGCTCCTCCCCGACCAGAGGGTCGTCACCAAATGGGCGGGGCTGGGGGACAGGGCCTGGGGAAGCGCCTGACCCTCAAGGCGGGGGGGCTGCACCCCCACAGGCAGCTGGTGTGCTCATCTCTTGCGTGCTCCTCCCCACACCGCAGGGGGCGTCCCCCTCCCCCAGGCAGGGCCCGGGGCACTCGGCCAGGGAGGGGGCTGGAGCTCAGCGTCCCTGTCGCCTGCCTGCTCGGCCACATGCGCCTTATCGGCTCCTGGTGGTGGCAGCTGGAGCGTAAAGACTTGACTCCAGCAGGGCAGAGCACCCCGCTCTCTGCCGGACCCCTCACCTGCGCTCACCTGGAGGAGCCCTGACGAGCGAAGTTCAGCTGGCCGGGGGCCACCCCGGGCCCCGCAATCCCGACTCGGGTGGGGCCCCCCAGCTCGGTGGAGCTACAGAACTCGGGGGGGGGGGGGTGCAGGGTGGCCAAGCTAAAAAACGGCCCTGGAGTTGCCCTGGGTGGTGCTGCAGGGACAGATGCTGGACGTTGTGTGTCCTGCCGTGGCCCACTGGGTGGACTGGGGGAGAGTGTGGACTTCAATGGAAACCACTGTCCATGGGGTGCAGCAGTGCTCCAAGATGTGTTCACCAGGGGCAGTGGATGTGCCACGATGATGCAAGAGGTTGCTGATGTGGGAGGAGTGGGGGGAGGGGGTTGGGGGGGTATATGGGGATTTCACATTTTTTGAATGTAACATTTGAAAAAAAACAAGGGGAAAAAAAGGAAATTAAAAAAAAAAAAGAACCGGCCCCGGGGGCTTCGCAGCTTGGACAGAGCTTCTCTGGGTCACCCCACCCCAGCGCAAGCCCCCCTCTCTCCTGCTTCCTGGCTGGCCCCACAGCCAGGTGCGCACTCCGGGAGTGGAGAAGGGGAGCCTTGGGGGGGGGGCTCTCAGGGAGGAGGCAGGCTCCCCAGCAGAGGGCAGAAGAAGCTCAGGTGCTCCTCTCTAGCAGAGGACGTGGGCGAACGCGGCAGGCGCCGACTCTGTCACCAGGCAGTGAGCGCAGTGCCCCCCTCAAATCTCACTCCCACCTCCCTAGCCTGCCACCCCCAATTCCCCAGGGCAGGTGGCACTAAGGCAGCCTCGGGGGCTTTCCAGGCTACTGCAGAACGGCCCCGGCCACCCGGCCAGGCAGACCTTGCTGCTGAGGGTCGCCTGCCTATCACTCAGACGGCCTCGGCACTCCCTTACTCAATAACCACGTACGGCTCCCCGTCGCTCCAGGGCGCAGCGGGGACCCTCGGCACGGCTGGGGAGGACTGCCATCCGGGCTCCGTCTCTCCAGCTTCACTCCTGTTCCCTGGCCCACCCAGCAGCCCCCTGTCTGTCTGCACAGTCCAGGTGCTTCTAGTGTTCACGCCTCGTTCTCCCCGGCACTGCCCCTCCCTCAATATCTGCCGGGCGAGACGCAGGCACTTTCAAGTTGCAGGACAAAGGCCGCATCCCGGAAAGCCTGTGGTCACAGCAGGGTGAGCTCGCACGGCAGGGGGACACGTGCATCTGGAGGCTCCAGCCCCAGCTCACCCGTCCCTGCCTCCAGCTGGACCCCGGGCACCTCCAGCAGGTGAGACAGCTCCTGCCTGGCTCTGGAGAAAAGGAGGCGGGAGAAGGGAAAAAGGCAGTGGACACCCTCCCAGGAGCCAAGAGCGGGTGACAAACGGTGACCCCTTCTAGGCACGGAAAGGGTCTAAGTTGGGGAGTCCTATTATGGGCGGTGAGAAGGGGCAGGGAAAAGCTGAGCATTTGTTCTTTGAAAAGACAAATTGGATATTTTAAAATAAATTGACATTTGGAAAGGGCAGAGCCTTTCTGTCGGCAACATTTTCAAAACCTCAGATAACGAATCTGTGGTTGGGCATATTTCCCTTTTTATTTTGGCTGCCAGGAAGCAACGAACAAACTGCGAACAATTCATCTTTTTATTTTTTTGCTGTAGAGCTTCCGACTGCCATTTCTAACTTGGTTTTAGTAGTACCCCTGTTGGTGAAACACACTCTAAAATGATTGCTCAGTCGCAGTGTCATTCGGGCCTCCGCTGGAGAAAACAACGGCTCGCCCGGAGCTCAGGAAGGAACCCTCCTCTGCCCCCGCGCTGGGGAAGCCACAGCGTGCGAGGGCTGGCAGCTGCGGCCGGCGACAGAGCCCGGCCTCTCCTTCCCAGCGCCCGCACCCAGCCCCGCCTCAGAAGAGCCACACGGTAGGAGAGGGTTAAGTTTAGTGTCCACACAGAGGGCAGCCAGAGCCGGCTCTGCCGTGGAGGAGGGAGGGAGAGGGGTTCCGGCGGCTTTGGCATCACGAATTTGAAAAGCGGCGCCAGGAGTGAAAGCGGCTCTGAGCCCATCAGAGCGTAGGGAACCGGGGAGCGGCGACCCGGGGCGGGAACCCCGTGAGTCAGTTAGAGTCTCAGATAGGCTGTAACCCCGGAAGTACCCAATCAGTGGGGAGCAGGGGAGGGGCCTGCGTGTTAGGTTTAGGGTATAAATGTCAGTGTTTCTTGCTGTTTGGCGCTGGCTGTTTTATCCAGGTGGTGCCCGTTCTTGCAAGATCATTAATAAAATTCTTTTCTCCTCCACAATGGGGTGAGCTTTTGTTCTCTTATGGGGGCAGTCTTCTCGCTAACACACGCAAAGCCCCCACCTGCCCCTGGCCCTGGGGACCGTCTGCTGGGACCTTGTTGTGTTATAACAACAGCCACTGCTACTTATTCAAGAGGCATGTATTGATCACCCACTGCATACACAGCTCCTGGGAGACAGGCCAGTGAACCCGAGAGGCCCCGCCCACAGGAAGAATGCTCAGAGCTGTTCCAGGGTTTTCCCCCAAAGGGCTTCTGGGTGGTCTGGAATTAACTGGGTGGGGGAGACTGGGGGAGGGGAGGAGGCAGGGCGGGAACTGGAGGGGGAGACCAGGAGGAGGCCAGGAAGGCTTCCCGGAGGAGGTGGCCAGAGCTGGGCCTTCAGGCACGAGTGGAAGCGGGGCGGCAAGCAGGACTGACACCCGGGTGGACGGCACAGCCCGTGCACAGGCGCGGTGGCCGCAGAGCTGGGCGCTCCGTTCCTGGCCCCCTCCTGAATGTTTAGCCTTGGCTCCTCGTCCCAGCCACTCCTGCCCTGGGCCCCAGTGCTGTCGGGGCCCCCCCCCCCCAGCCCCACAGAGGCCACCCCCCACGCTCACTTACCGCGGATGCCTGGGGACAGGTGGGCGCTGACCCCCGACGCGGGCAGCGAGCACTTCTGGCACATGCAGTCCTTCCCGTTGAAGGTCACTCGGTCCCCGGGTGGGAAGGGCAGCCTGCGGGGACAGAGCGCGTTGCAGTCCCGCTCAGCTCCCCGGGGAGCCCGCCCAGGAGCCCCTGTGCCAGGGCCTTCCCCGGGGGCCCCACGGAACCGTGCTGCAGGGCGAGGGCACGGCGGGGGCCGGAGCTGCAGGGCGAGGGGCAGGGCCTCTCGGCAGCTGCCTCTCAGGACTGGTCGGGGAGGCCCGAGCCTCGGTGTCCTCCTTCCTTCTCCTCCGGCCGGCTGACGGATGGCCGAGGGGCTGCTGGCCCGCTGGCCAAGGCCACCCGCTGACAGTGCCAGAGGTGCAGCCTGAGAGCACGGCCAATGTCCATCCATGCCACCGGCTGCCACCCAGCTCCCAGCTTGTGGCAGCCACAGGGCCGAGAGCCTGGACCCCAACAGGCCCTTTCCCCTAGCATGAACCCCCTCTGCCCTCTCAGGGCCGGGCAGTGCTTGGCACATCCCCGAGCTCAAGGTAGTGTTACGTGAATAGCTGGACCTCGGCCCAGGGGCTGGCATGCCCGCCCAGCCCTGCCTTCCTCCCTGGGCTGTCACGGGCTCAGGGGCTGGCATGCCCGCCCAGCCCTGCCTTCCTCCCTGGGCTGTCACGGGCTCAGGTTAGGGAGTCAGGGAAGGTGCCGACAAGGCACCCAGCACACGTGTCTCAAAAACTCCCTTTGGGGCAGGCACCGAGCTAGGGTCTGGATCCGCAGCAGTGAGGCAGGCAAAGGTGTGCAGAGGAGACCACGCAGGTGAAAGCACCTGGGGGGAGGCCAGAAGGGAGTGTCGGCTGGCCCACGGGGGTGGAGAGGTGCAGGAGGACGTGGGCTGAGCTCGCTGGACGGTCCTGCAAAGCCCGAGCCTCTCCGTCGCTCTGTGCCTGTGGTTTGTCTCTGTGCTGTGGGCCTCCCCCCCCCCCCCCCCCCCGAGGCTTGCAGCCTCCTGGCAATGCAGAGGAGTCATGTGACAGAGTGGGAGCCCCTCACCTTCCCTGGATGTGCTGAGGGAATCTCTGCTGTGCAACCCTGAGCAAGCTACTTAACCTCTCTGAGTGCCTGTGTCCTCACCTGCAAAATGGAACTGCTAACACCTGCACTCTAGGTGAACGGCTAACACCTGTATCACAGGTGAACTGTTAACACCTACATCAGACTGGACATCCTGCATGGAAAACTCTAGCATAGTGCTTAGAACTCAAGAGGGGCTGGATAAACAGTGGCTATTACTGCACTTACTCAACTCTCCTGAAGTACACCTTGACAAACACACACCCATCTAACCACCACCGCAGCCGTGATACTCCAAACTTGGAAATACTTTAGCCATTATTTCTTCAAATATTTTCCTAGATAGGATGGATGGATGGATGGGTAGTTCTCCAGATATCACTAAGGTTTTTCTTTTTCTCTCTCTCTCTTTAGTTCAAATGGCTTCTATTGCTGTGTCTTCAAAGTCACCAATCTTTTCTTCTGTAAATTCTAATCTACTCCTAAGGAATTTTTTTTTTTCTGAAATTGTAGTTTTCGACTCTGGAAATTCCATTGGCTTTCTCTTTATAGTCTCCAACCCCTCCAATTTATGTTTATATTTTCCTTTAAATTCTTAAAATTCAAAACAGCACTTTAAAAGTCACTGTCTGAGAATTTCACCGTTGCCGTCATTTCTGGGTCTGCGTCTACTGTCTGATTGTCCCGCTGCTGTGGGCCACAGTTTCCACGAGGTGTGACACAGGGGCCTCAGGGCCGTGGGGGTGCTGTTCTCCCTGGTGCAGAGAAGGCGCGCGACCAGCCACCTGCTACAGGCTGCTGGGCACTGCAGGTTTACGTTGCTGAGCTCTGGATTCTCACACCTTCCTTTGGAGAGTGTTGGACATTGTTTGGGCAGGCCGTTTCCGCTCACTCACAGATCAGCATGATCTTTCTGAGGCTTGCTTGGGTATTTTGTTACAGCGGGTTTGTAGTTGCCTTTCTCTAGGGCTACTTCATTTCGGCCAGGATGGCGTGACTTTTTGGGGCTCTCTCTGCACGCCCTGATTGTTGAACAAGAACTCTTCACTCTGACTGCTCAGAAGTCAGCTGTCGCCCAGTGCCGGGAACTGTCCAGCTTACAGCCATCTAGGTGCTCTTTGCCTCACTTTGTGAAATCTCCTCTGGGTCCACATTGCTTAGTATTTATCAAAAACTCAGAGATGCCCTAGCACAGCTTCTGGAGCTCTTTATCTGCCTAGCTAGTCCTCTCTGTATTCTGCCTCACAAATTCCAGCTGCCTCTGCCTCTGCCTGCCCTGCCACTGTCCCCTCTACTCGGTGTGAACGCCAGGCTCACGGGGTCGCAGGCATTGCCTCCAGGGAGAGCTGGGGCAGACATCGGCTTCACCTGGTTTCCTTTCTCTCCGTCCTGAGTTCGCTGCAGTCCAATGTCTGAAAACAGTTGCTTCATATATTTTGTCCAGTTTTCTGGATGCTTATGGTGGGTGGAAAAATTCGGTTCTGGTTACGCCCACATGACCAGAAGCTGTCTGCTGTTATTTTCAAAACAGCAGATTATCCAGAGATGATCCTTCAAAGCAACTGTGATGACGTCAACCCTCATTGCTAAGCTATGGACACGGAAACCAAACATCCAGACCATCCTGGCCTCATGGAGAGCGGGGGTGCAGGGGCAGTGGGGGGGGGTCCGGAAGACGCGCCTCTGGTCCCACGCACGCCCCGGGACGCTGAGCCCACAGGGCCCCGGCCAGCGCGCCTCTGCGTCAGGGTGCGGCCGTGGCCTCGCCCGCGAGGGAGGGACGGAGCAGGGGGTGCTGGGGCAGCTGCAGCCCCCTCGGCCAGGCGGAGGGGCTTGGCCTCTGTCTCGGGAGTGGACAGACAGGCTGGGGGGAGGGGGAGGCAGGAAGCCCGCAAGGCGCTGGGGCCCGAGCCGGGCAGGGGCTGGGGGAGCGGCCGGGCAGGTCTGATGGACACGGGCAGGCTTCGGGGCCGGGCCAAGTGGGGGGCGAGGAGAGGGGAGGCCGCCCCGAGCGGCGTCCCGTGGCTGCGTAAGGAAGGACCCCAGGAGAGAGAAGCGTGGGGGCGGGAGAGAACTGCCCCTCGCGGGCCGCGGGCCAGGCCTGGAATCCCGGGGCCGACCCTGGGCTCCTCAGGGGCCGCGGGAGCGCCCGCCGCAGGCCCTGCGCAGCGCTGGGGGGCCGCCAGCCTGGGCTCCCCCCCACCCCCGCCGCCCTCCCGCTCTCCTCTGTGGCTCTTAGGAGGCCCCCCGTCGTGATTCAGGGGCCGCCCCAACCCCGCGTGACCGCCGCGTAGCCCGATTCCGTCAGCAAAGACCCTATTTCCACACGAGGCCCCTCGCTGGGATGGGCTCAGGACTTCAACCAGTCTCTCAGGGGGCACAACTGTCAGCCCTCGACAAGTCCATCCTCGGGGTGCGTCTGAGCGGTGGACGGGATGGGGGTGCCGCCCGCGGGCCGGGGAGACGGGCAGTGGGAGCCGCCAGTGCAGATGGGACGTGCCAGGACAGCCGAGCAGCAGCGGGTGGGCGCCGAGGCTGCAGGGTGACGGACCACCGAGGGAGCAGAGAGGTGGGAGGTGGGGGGAGCTGGTGGAGAAGGCCGTGCGGGAGTGGCCCGCAGAGCGGGACCAGGAGGGGCCATGGGTGGGGCCTGGGGCTGGGTGGGGGCAGTGGAGGGGCAGGCAGGGCGCAGGGCGGGTGTGGGTGGAGACAGCTCTGTGCACACATCAGGGGAGAAGAGGTTGGGGAGGCCGTGGGCTGCAGGCCCAGGGAGGGAGGGAGGGAAGGGGCGGAGAAGAGACCCAGCCAAAGTCCTTGTTCCGTCCCAGCCAGGCTGCGACCTGCTGTGTGACCTGCCCCAGCTGCTTGACCTCTCTGTGGCCTGGGAAGGCACGGGCTCTGTGGGTTGGTTTGAGGCAGGCCCTAGAGCTTGAGGCTGCCCGGGGCAGAGCTGGCCCCGAAACCAGACTCACTGCTGGGAAAAAGGAAAACTGCAAGGACTGGTAAGTCAGGAGGTGGGACAGGGACCCGGGGGCGTCAGGGGAAGTCCCCAGGACAGGCCGCTCTTGGCTCCAGGGGCCCTTCCCCTGAGGACAAGGGAGCAGGAGTGGGCGGGGCCTTGGGGACAAAAACGTGCCTCCACCCGCAGGGCCCAAGGGTCTGCCCAGCACGCCCTGTGGAGGGGAGAGGGAGGGAGGAAATGGGGAGGGAAGAGGGGGAGGAGGGGGAAGGAGGAGGAGGGAGATAGAAGGGAAGGGAGGAGGGGGAGAGGAAGGGGAGGAACGGAAGAGGGGGAGGAAGGGAGGACGGGGAGGGGAGGGAGAAGGGAGGTAGAAGGGAAGGGAGGAGGGGAGGATGGGGAGGGGAAGAGGGGGAGGACGGAGGTAGAAGGGAGGGGAGGAGGGGAAAGGGAGGGGAGGGGGAGGAAAGGAGGAGGAGGGGGGGGGAGGTAGATGGGAAGGGAGGAGGAGGGGAGGGGGAAGGGGAGGGGGACGAGGGGAGGGGGGAAGGGGAGGGGGAGGGGGATGGGGAGGAGGATGGAGGAGGGGGGAGGGGGGAGGGAGGGGTGGAGGGGGCGGCGGAGGGGCTGGCGGCTCACCGGCAGGCGGCGCACACGAAGCAGCCGGGGTGGTAGGTCCTGCCGAGCGCCGACACCACCTCGCTCTCGATGAAGCGCTCGCAGCGGCAGCAGCGGGTGCCGTAGAGCCGCTGGTAGTCCAGCGAGCAGATGTACTCGCCCTGGCGCACGAAGAAGCCGCCCTCGGCCAGGTCGCAGCCGCACGCTGGGGACAGAAGGCACCGCGGGGTGGCGGGAGGGGCTGGGGCCGCGGGGCCTCCTCCCGTTCCCAGCGGGCCCCGGGACCCCCACCACACGCGGCCCCCAAGGTGTACTCAGGGAGCTCGTTGACCCATGGGGCAGACCAGGCTGCAGGGACAGACCCAGCAACGGCCCCTTGGCCTCTTGTGGAAACTTCTGGAAAAGGACACCGACCGGGGGCAAGAACTGGGCTTTCCCGGGGGCCGGCCCAGCCCCCCGCCCACACTAGGGTGCCCCAGAGCCTCCTCAGCCCCAGGCGTGACGAGCCCTGACGTCCCGCCCGGTCTCCAGCCCTGCACTGCAGACTGCAGCCGTGGTGTGAGCCCGGGGGCGGCCTTGGCTCACCCGGGGCCGAGGATCCAAGGGGGGGCGGCCAAGGCCCACAGAGGACCGCTCCTCTCGGCCGCCTGCCCGCCCAGCCCCCAAAGCCCACTGTCCCCTTACACCCAGCACGAGGCTCCTGCCCCCGTAAGCTGACCTGTGACCAGGCAGGTGTGGCCTTCAGCCTGTGACAGGTGAGGACGGGGGACAGGGGAAGGGGACAGGTGAGGATGGGGGACTGGGCAGGTGAGGATGAGGGAAGGGGGCAGGTGAGGATGGGGGACTGGGCAGGTGAGGACGGGGGAAGGGGATAGGTGAGGATGGGGGACTGGGCAGGTGAGGATGGGGCAGGTGAGGACGGGGGAAGGGGACAGGTGAAGATAAGGCATGGGGCAGGTGAGGATGGGGGACTGGGCAGGTGAGGACGGGGATGGGGGCAGGTGAGGATGGGGGACTGGGCAGGTGAGGACAGGGGAAGGGGCAGGTGAGGATGGGCAGGTGAGGACGGGGGAAGGGGCAGGTGAGGACAGGGACAAGCAGGTGCCTCCTGCCCCTTGCTCGTCAAACCTGCTTCCTCCCCACCTGGTTCTCGGGCACCCTTGGAGAGGAGAGGAGGCTGTTCCCGCTCACAAACAGGGAAGCTGAGCCTCACGAGGCGGGGGGCCTTAGGGGCCACCCAGCAAGGACATGGGGGGCTCATCTGGACCCCAGCCCCAGTCGTCCTGAGGCGGTTCCTCTGAGGCCCCGTCCTGAACTTCCGGCACCCACGGTCCACAAGCCTGGGCCCTGGGCCTGGCTGGGAGACCGGCCTCGGCAAGGAGACGCCGTGCTCTCGGTCACCAGGAGCTCCAGGCGCGGGGAGGACGACACGCGGCCGGGCGCGGAAGCAGCTGGAACGTCAGACACCGCCCGGGGCGAAGGCTCGGGAAAATGACGCTTTGTGCCAGAAACTTCCATTCCAACGGGGAGGCTCAGAGCACCAAAGGCTGCCCTGAGACCTCGGCCACCGTTTTACCCCAGCGCCGTCCAATCCTCAGAGGAAGAGGTGGATGGTGTCACCCGAGCCGCTTGTACCACGGAGGTGACTGCTCGGGGACACACTGGCTGGTGGCTGGGGCGGGCAGCAGAAACACCAACCACCTGCCATCGCTGAACAGGCCCCACAGCCGCCTGCCTCCCGCAGAGCTCAGTGGACTGTGCCCCATCCGCCCGCTCTTCATCCTCCCTCATCCAGCCTCCTCCCTCCACCGTCATCCATCACTCCATCCATCATTCTTGACTACCTGCCACACGCCAGGCCCCAGCTGTGAGCAGGGATGCCCTTGGGAGCCCACAGTCTGGCAGGGGAGGCAGGAACAGGGCCCACAGTCTGGTGGGGGAGGCGGGCTCGACCCGCTATGACCACGGGTGCCAAACCTGCATGGGAGCAGTGACGCGTGTGTCCACGGTGAGATGAGATCGGGTCTCTGGGTGAGCGGTGCTTGAGGGGAGGGCAGAGGACGGGGGTGGAGGAGGCCACCGCGCCGGGGAGGCGGGGGGCGCCAGGAGCCATGTAACCCGCCGTGGAGAGCGAGAGAAGCCCCTGGAAGCAGAGGGCCCACCGTGGAGCTGGGCACCCTTGCTTTGCTGACCACTGCCCTTGACTGGGAGTGGGCTGGGGGTGGGCTCAGTGGCCCAGCCGGGCCCCTCGGCAGAGCCCGAGGCCGCAGGCGAACAAGGGGCTGCCCGAGATGAGGCAGCAGGGCCTGGCCGAGGAGGGCCGCTGGGCAGCAGCGGTCAGCTGACCTTCACGAGCGCCGCCGAAGGGCGTGAGACGTGACCACAGGCTGCTGGCATGGAGAGCAAGGGGCAGGAGGGAGAGAGGGCGACCCTGGCCCACTTCCGCCTGGAGCCCCCGTGCGGGCCAGGGCCCAAACCCCACGCCACCAGCCCTGGCGTGGCCTCAGGTGGCGCGAGCTCCTGGACGGGGCGCCCACCCGCTTCCCAGGGCCCAGCAGCCCCCTGGCAGGCTCCAAGCCCCCCGCCCGCTTCCCAGGGCCCAGCGGTCCCTGGACCAGGCTCCAAGCCCCCGCCTGCTTCCCAGGGCCCAGCAGTCCCTGGACCAGGCTCCAAGCCCCTCAGCTGCTTCTCCAGGCCCCAGCAGTACCTTCCAGGCCCCGCAACGAGTGGCGAGTTCCCAGGGCAGAGGCAGGCCGTCCCCGGGACACCCCGGGGGGCTCTGGGGGGATGGGCTGGCCCCTTCCCTGCAGGTGGGCTGTGCCGCTCAGCAGGACTTCTCCTAGTGGGGGGCTTGCCCTGGGAGACCCACAGCCCCGCCCCCAGGCCTGGCCTCTTCAGGGACCTCCACTCTCCAGAATGGACTATTTGTGCCCCAAAAAGGGTGGGGCTCAGGGCTGTCCCAAGACCTCCTGGGCCCGGGCATTTGGGTGTTCCCCGGGGCCTCAGCCTGTCTGGAGACCCACGTCTGACCCCAGGCCCCCAGGCCCTGCTCCCACCTGTCCAGGCACCTGATGCTGGAAATACCACTGGCAGCCACGTTGCGTGGGCCACGGCCCCAGGCACCCCACGTGCCGGCACTTTCCAGGTGGCATCTCACGTAATCGTCCAACACGCTGAGCCGGGTCCTGGGGCCCCCGAGGTATGGCTGGACCCAAAGTGGGGCGGGGACATGTTGAAGCCCATAGAGGTCCTCCCAGACCCTCTGCTCTTGGGGTGGAAGGGAACAAGGACCCCAAGAGTGAGGACCCCAAGGGTGAGAAACACAAGAGTGGAGCCCCCAAGATGAAGACCCTAAGAGTGAGGCCCTCAAGAGTGGAGACCCAAGAATGAGGACCCCAAGAGTGAGGAACCCAAGAATTGAGACCCCAAGATGAGGACCCCAAGAGTGGAGACCGTAAGATGAGGACCCCAAGAGTGAGGACCCCCAACAGTTGAGACCCCAAGATGAGGCCCTCAAGAGTGGAGACCTGGGAAACGGACTTTGGCCCAGTGGTTAGGGCGTCCGTCTACCATATGGGAGGTCCGCAGTTCAAGCCCCGGGCCCCCTTGACCCGTGTGGAGCTGGCCCATGCGCAGTGCTGATGCGCGCAAGGAGTGCCGTGCTACACGGGTGTCCCCCGCGTAGGGGAGCCCCACGCGCAAGGAGTGCGCCCGTGAGGAAAGCCGCCCAGCGCGAAGGAGGGAGCAGCCTGCCCAGGAATGGCGCCGCCCACACTTCCCGTGCCGCTGACGACAACAGAAGCGGACAAAGAAACAAGACGCAGCAAAAAGACACAGAAAACAGACAACCAGGGGAGGGGAGGGGAATTAAATAAATAAATAAAATAAATAAATCTTTAAAAAAAAAAAAAAAAAGAGTGGAGACCCAAGAATGAGGACCCCAAGAGTGAGGAACCCAAGAATTGAGACCCCAAGATGAGGACCTCAAGAGTGAGGACCCTGTGCTGGTTGGAGTCTTTTGTGGACCCCAGAAAACCATCTTCCTAAGCTAACCCATTCCTGCACACGTAAACCTAATTACGTGAAAGCTTTTGGTTAGATTCAGTGAAGGACCTCTTGATTTTATCACTTTCGATGTGATCCCTTCAGTCAGGGGTCTTTGATTAGATTTGGGACCGGGCTGAGCCCTAATTCTTTTACTGGTGTCTTCTGTAAATGGAACTCAGGGCAGGAGCGCCGCCATTTTACCCACCACGCGAGCCACGCGTAGGATCTCCAGAGCCACAGAAAGAGACCCCGGGAGGCCAAGCAGGACGGAGGCTGGAACGGGCCCAGCAGCCGACGCTGGCGAGGCGAGCCGGGAAGAGGCGAGCACTGCACCTGCCGCCCGCCGCTGAGCTGGGGGAGAAGCGCCCGGAGGTGGAGGCAGGCGCCTGGGCAGGGCGGCCGCCATCTCGCCTCACCGCGGGGCAGGAGTCCAGGACGCGCCGAGAGCCGGCCTGCGGGGAGACGGCGTCCCCGAGGAGGCCTCGATCGGGACGTTTCACAGCCTCAGAGCCGTCAGCCTTCACCAGAATAAAGTTCAGTTATTAAAAGCCAGCCCCTGTCTTGTATTTTTACATTGGCAGCCTTTGGCAAAACACAGCAGACCCTAAGCGAGGACCCCAAGAGTGAGGACCACCTCACAGGCCTGCCCTGCAGACCCCCCCCCAGGCCCACCCCATCCAGAACCCCCAGGCCCACCCCCATCCAGAACCCCCAGGCCCACCCCCATCCAGACCCCCCCAGGCCCACCCCCATCCAGAACCCCCAGGCCACCCCCATCCAGACCCCCCTCCAGGCCCACCCCCATCCAGAACCCCCAGGCCCACACGCCATCCAGATCCCCCCAGGTCCACCCCCATCCAGACCCCCCCAGGCCCACACTCCATCCAGATCCCCCCAGGTCCACCCCCATCCAGAACCCCCAGGCCCACACGCCATCCAGATCCCCCCAGGCCCACACGCCATCCAGACCCCCCCAGGCCCACCCGCATCCAGACCCCCCCAGCCCACCCCCCATCCAGATCCCCCCAGCCCACCCCCCCATCCAGGCCCCGTCCAGTCCCACCCCCCCATCCAGGCCCCGTGCAGTCCCACCCCCTGTCCCAGCCCCCCTGCTGCTCTGCCTGCTCCCAAGGGAGCTGGAATTCAGCACCCAGCTGGCTCCGCGTTCTTCCCCAGCTGCAGCAGTTTAATATGGTTACGAATTCCAAAAATAGATTTGGATTATGCTGTAATCTGATCTGTACCTGGGCATGACTGAGTTATGATTAGGGCGTTGAGTCCCCGCCCCTTGGTGGGTGGGAATCACAGATAAAAGGCATGGCAGAGGACAGAGCTGAGGGATTCTGATGTTGGAGTTTGATGCTGTAGCCTTAAGCTGGAGCCCTGGGAAGTCAGCTCACAGAGCAAAGAGAAGCCAGCACCAGGAAGAGAGGCACCTTACACCCAGAGAGAAGCAAGCCCCAGGAACGTGGGAACCCAGGAAGCCTGAGCCCTCGCAGACGTCAGCACCCATCTTGCTCCAAATAGACTTTGGTGAGGGAAGGAACTTACGCTTTACGGCCTGGTCTCTGTAAGCTCCTACCCCAAGTAAGTACCCTTTATAAAAACCAACCCGCTTCGGGCATTTTGCACCAGCGCCCCTTCGGCTGACGACTACACCGACCCCAGCCTCAGGAGGAAACGCTGTTCGACGTGCGCCCCGGCCTGGAGCAGGCGCCTCACGACTCGGGCCCCGCGCGGGCTTTACTCGGGAGCCTGAGTCCCAGGTCAGCCCCGAGCGCCGGGGAAGCCGCGCAGCGCTGCCTCCGGCCTCTGATCGGTTCTTCCCAAAGATCCCAGGCATCGGCCGCTCCCGGCAGGAGAAAGCAGGGGCTGAGGGTGCAGCACCCGTCAGAGCAGCGCGCCTCTAAACGTGGCGGCACCCGGAGAGCGAGCAAATCCAGGCTCCGGGTCGCACCCGGCAAGGGGCCGCTCTCCCGGCTCAGCGCCTCCCGCCACCTCCACCCAGCAGACGTGAGCCGCCCTGGGCCACCAGAGTCACCATGAGCCAGCGCCGGCCAGCGGCGGCCTCTGGAAGGAGGATGCTCGGGTTCTCCACGATCTTTAGAAGCCCTAAACCAGAGGCCGCCTGTTACATTCTTATTTTATTTTATTTTCTTTTCTTTTTTTTAAGATCTATAGATCACACAAAAACCTATTACATTGTGCCTGTCGGATTCACCAAGACTTAAAAGGATAGCCAGGGGGGCAGTGTGTGTGACCCAAGTGCCAACCCCGGGGGCTCCCCAAGCGCCGACCCCGGGGGCTCCCTAAGCACCGTACCTGGGGGCTCCCCAAGCACCGACCCCGGGGGCTCCCCAAGCGCCGACCCCGGGGGCTCCCCAAGCGCCGACCCCGGGGGCTCCCCAAGCGCCGACCCCGGGGGCTCCCCAAGCGCCGACCCCGGGGGCTCCCCAAGCGCCAACCCCGGGGGCTGGCTAAGCGCCTCTGTGAGCAGCGGTCCAGGGCAGGGACTGCTGGGAAGAGCGAGGCGGCTCCTTCTGGAATTCCATCTGGCACTCATGCCAGAGAATTTTAGACTGTTCCTCCCCCGGGACCCAGCCATTGCTCTGCTGGGAATCCACCCCAAGGAAATCACCACGAATACCGCGGAAATTCAGTGGCAACGCTGCTTGCTGCAGCCTCAGTAAAGCCCAATGAACAAACGCCGGGACTCGAGTCGGGCAGCCTGGGTTCCAACCCTGGCTCGGCCGCTGGCCAGCTGTGTGACCTTGGACATGCTACTTAACCTCTCTGACCCTCAGAGTAATACTGCTTTCCTGTGGTTGTCGTAAGAAATAAATGAGATGGGGAAGAGAAAACTCACCAGCCCAGCACCTTGCTGGAAACGACGCAAATGTCCAAAAGGAGAGGACTGATTGTTTGCGGTGGCCTTTGAAGAAATTACTGCAGCTATAGAAATTGATGTTGAAGAATCTGAATGATGGGGAAAGTGCTGATAATAAGGTAATTTTAAGCGAATAAATCAGGATACAAAATTATGTATACAGCCTGATTTTTAATTTTAAAAAGATTCCTAACACTTAAATGGTACAGAACTTCTACTTGGGGCGATGACAAGTTTTGGTAATGGTACAGCATTGTGAAAGTAATCAACACCACTGAATTATATTTGAATGTGGTTAAAAGGGGAAATTTTAGGTTGTGTATTTGTTACTAGAATACAATTTTTAAAAAATTATAGATCTGTCCAACACAAACAATGAACCCTAATGAAGCCTGAGGAGTACAGTTAATGGTCCAATTATTAGAATATTCTTCCAGCAACCATAACCAAGGTACCACCAATGCCAGGTGATAATACTGGGGATACGGAGGTATACGGGAACTCTGTATTTTCTGCATGATTTTTCTGCAAACTTACAATTTCTCTAAAAAAAAAAATTCTATTAAAAAAAAAAAAGACTGGCTCCAAGGGAGACTGGGAGGAGGTAGAGCAAATGCGTCACCCCAGGGTGGTCGGGTAGAGGGGTTTCCACTCTCCCCTGCCCTCTGACATTTTGATGGGTGGGAGGAGAAGAGAGCAATTAACGTGAAAACAAAGCAAAACGGTGGAAAACAGGAGCCTCAGCTGGGAGGGAGGCGGCTGCAGGGTTGGCTCAGCCACGGCCAGCCAGGGGCACGGCCAGCCAGGGGCACTGCCAGCCAGGGGCACTGTCAGCCAGGGGCACTACCAGCCAGGGGCACTACCAGCCAGGGGCACTGCCAGCCAGGGGCACTGCCAGCCAGGGGCACTGTCAGCCAGGGGCACTGCCGGCCAGGGGCACTACCAGCCAGGGGCACTGCCAGCCAGGGGCACTGCCGGCCAGGGGCACTGCCAGCCAGGGGCACTGCCGGCCAGGGGCATTGCCGGCCGGGGGCACTACTAGCCAGGGGCACTGCCGGCCAGGGGCACTGCCGGCCAGGGGCACTCCCAGCCAGGGTCACTACCAGCCAGGGGCACTGCCAGCCAGGGGCACTGCCAGCCAGGAGCACTGCCAGCCAGGGGCACTGCCGGCCAGGGGCACTACCAGCCAGGGGCACTGCCAGCCAGGGTCACTGTTAGACAGGGGCACTACCAGCCAGGGGCACTGCCAGCCAGGGTCACTGTTAGCCAGGGGCACGGCCAGCCAGGGGCACTGCCAGCCAGGGGCACTGCCAGCCAGGGTCACTACCAGCCAGGGGCACTGCCAGCCAGGGGCACTGCCAGCCAGGGTCACTACCAGCCAGGGGCACTGCCAGCCAGGGGCACTACCGGCCAGGGGCACTACCAGCCAGGGGCACTGCCAGCCAGGGTCACTGTTAGCCAGGGGCACTACCAGCCAGGGGCACTGCCAGCCAGGGGCACTGCCAGCCAGGGTCACTACCAGCCAGGGGCACTGCCAGCCAGGGGCACTGCCAGCCAGGGGCACTACCAGCCAGGGGAACTGCCGGCCAGGGGCACTACCAGCCAGGGGCACGCCGGCCAGGGGCACTGCCAGCCAGGGGCACTACCAGCCAGGGGCACTGCCAGCCAGGGGCACTGCCAGCCAGGGGCACTGCCGGCCAGGGGCACTACCGGCCAGGGGCACTGCCAGCCAGGGTCACTGTTAGCCAGGGGCACGGCCAGCCAGGGGCACTGCCAGCCAGGGGCACTGCCAGCCAGGGGCACTGCCAGCTAGGGTCACTGCCAGCCAGGGGCACTGCCGGCCAGGGGCACTACCAGCCAGGGGCACTGCCAGCCAGGGTCACTGTTAGCCAGGGGCACTACCAGCCAGGGGCACTGCCAGCCAGGGTCACTGTTAGCCAGGGGCACGGCCAGCCAGGGGCACTGCCAGCCAGGGGCACTGCCAGCCAGGGTCACTACCAGCCAGGGGCACTGCCAGCCAGGGGCACTGCCGGCCAGGGGCACTACCAGCCAGGGGCACTGCCAGCCAGGGTCACTGTTAGCCAGGGGCACTACCAGCCAGGGGCACTGCCAGCCAGGGGCACTGCCGGCCAGGGGCACTACCAGCCAGGGGCACTGCCGGCCAGGGGCACTACCAGCCAGGGGCACGCCGGCCAGGGGCACTGCCAGCCAGGGGCACTACCAGCCAGGGGCACTGCCAGCCAGGGGCACTGCCAGCCAGGGGCACTACCAGCCAGGGGCACTGCCAGCCAGGGGCACTGCCAGCCAGGGGCACTACCAGCCAGGGGCACTGCCAGCCAGGGGCACGGCCAGCCAGGGGCACTGCCAGCCAGGGGCACTGCCAGCCAGGGGCACTGCCAGCCAGGGGCACTGCCGGCCAGGGGCACTACCAGCCAGGGGCACTGCCAGCCAGGGGCACTGTTAGCCAGGGGCACGGCCAGCCAGGGGCACTGCCAGCCAGGGGCACTGCCAGCCAGGGGCACTGCCAGCCAGGGTCACTACCAGCCAGGGGCACTGCCAGCCAGGGGCACTGCCGGCCAGGGGCACTACCAGCCAGGGGCACTGCCAGCCAGGGTCACTGTTAGCCAGGGGCACTACCAGCCAGGGGCACTGCCATCCAGGGTCACTGTTAGCCAGGGGCACTGCCGGCCAGGGGCACTACCAGCCAGGGGCACTGCCAGCCAGGGGCACTGTTAGCCAGGGGCACTACCAGCCAGGGGCACTACCAGCCAGGGGCACTGCCGGCCAGGGGCACTGCCGGCCAGGGGCACTACCAGCCAGGGGCACGCCGGCCAGGGGCACTGCCGGCCAGGGGCATGCCGGCCAGGGGCACTGCCAACCAGGGGCACTACCAGCCAGGGGCACTACCAGCCAGGGGCATGCTGGCCAGGGGCACTACTAGCCAGGGGCATTGCCAGCCAGGGTCACTGTTAGCCAGGGGCACTGCCGGCCAGGGGCACTACCAGCCAGGGGCACGCCGGCCAGGGGCACTGCCGGCCAGGGGCACTGCCGGCCAGGGGCACTACCAGCCAGGGGCATGCTGGCCAGGGGCACTACTAGCCAGGGGCATTGCCAGCCAGGGTCACTGTTAGCCAGGGGCACTGCCAGCCAGGGGCATGCCGGCCAGGGGCACTGCCGGCCAAGGGCACTGCCAGCCAGGGGCATGCCGTCCAGGGTCACTACCAGCCAGGGGCACTGCCAGCCAGGGTCACTACCAGCCAGGGTCACTGCCAGCCAGGGGCATGCCGGCCAGGGGCACTGCCAGCCAGGGGCACTGCCAGCCAGGGGCACTGCCGGCCAGGGGCACTGCCGGCCAGGGGCACTACCAGCCAGGGGCATGCCAGCCAGGGGCACTGCCGGCCAGGGGCACTGCCGGCCAGGGGCATGCCGGCCAGGGGCACTGCCAGCCAGGGGCACTGCCAGCCAGGGGCACTACTAGCCAGGGGCACTGCCGGCCAGGGGCACTGCCGGCCAGGGGCACTACCAGCCAGGGGCACTGCCAGCCAGGGGCACTGCCAGCCAGGGGCATGCCGGCCAGGGGCACTGCCAGCCAGGGGCACTGCCAGCCAGGGGCACTGCCGGCCAGGGGCACTGTTAGCCAGGGGCACTACCAGCCAGGGGCACGCCGGCGAGGGGCACTGCCGGCCAGGGGCACTGCCAGCCAGGGGCACTGTTAGCCAGGGGCACTGCCAGCCAGGGGCACTACCAGCCAGGGGCACGCCGGCCAGGGGCACTGCCAGCCAGGGGCACGCCGGCCAGGGGCACTGCCAGCCAGGGGCACGCCGGCCAGGGGCACTGCCGGCCAGGAGCACTGCCAGCCAGGGGCACTGTTAGCCAGGGTCACTACCAGCCAGGGGCACAGCTGAGCCTCTCACCCAGATCCCCATCTGGAAATAACGGGGCGGGCACCCCCAGGATTCCTTCCTGCCGAGTCTGGCCACGATTCCGCCACGTGACCCTGGTGAGTGGGGCTGCCCGGGAAGGTGGGGCTGGAGCGGGCCCGGGCACACCTGCGGGGGCCCTAAGGGAGCCGGGAGCGCCCCGAAAGCCTCCTGGCCACGCCCTGGGCAGGCAGCCCCGCTCTCGGCCGCCCGCCCCCGGTTCCAGGCTGCAGGCCACTGCAGGCTCTCCTCCCTGCCGCTGCCTCGGTCATTTCCAGACACAGGTCCAGGCTTGCTCCGTTTCATGGAGAATCGGGTTGGAAAACGCCTGGTTTCTGGGCTCACGCCGGAACGCGGACCCTCGTTTCAGAATCGTCTCCAGAGCACCAGCGGAGGGGCCATAGCAGAGCCCATGGACTGGGAAACAAATGTGGCTCAACAGCTAGAGTGTCTGCCTACCATACGGAGGGTCCAGGGCTCGATACCCAGGGCCTCCTGACCCGTGTGGAGCTGGCCCACGTGCAGTGCTGATGCGCGCAAGGAGTGCTGTGCCACATGATGTGTCCCCCACATAGGGGAGCCCCACGCGCTGAGTCACGAGGGAGGTCTGTGGGGGCTTTAGGGAAAGGGTGCTCCTTCCTGATAAAAGGGAGAGTCATGCTAGGAGAGCACACCTCTGCCCATGCACATCTCCCTCCTAACCTGTTCCTGGACTGGGTGCTGGCCTGTAAGGGTGTGATGGTTGGTGCTCCAACAGCCATCCTGAGGCCATGAGGAGGGATACTGCTCTTGCAGAGGATGGGGTGGGGAAGTAGAGAAAGAACCTGATCTTTGATGCCCTGTTGAGCTGTTAAATCAACCAACCCAGAGGGGCTGCCTCCAGAGCTCATGTCAAGAGGATAACTATCCTGGTGCTGGAGGCACCCTGACTTGGACCTTCAGGTTTTCTGCACCCCAGAGCATGCTCCATGATTCAAAGGCTCCCAGATAAAAGATCCCAGATAAAAGATCAACCCCAGACTACGTAATCCTCATGCTTATACAAACGCAGGCTTCTTTAACCTTGGAGGAACTTTTAAGGGCTCGTACCTTGTTTCAGCATTTTTTGCTACAAAGGCAAATTCTCCTCTGTGTTCCCAGGACCCCCATGGCAGCTGGCACAGAGCACGACTCCATCAGCAGCTGGGAGGTGGGGGGTGGGGTCTTAGAACAGGGCCGGCTCAGGTGACATGTGGGATGAGGTGCTGCGAGTCAGCTCGTCCGCCCTGCAGGCCAGGACGGGTGACACTGTGCCCACTGGAGACTCAGGACACAGAAGCTCCAGATAAACTCACTTGCCCGGGGTGGCAGCGTGAGGAGGGGGCTTGGGGCAGTCCCACCACACACCCAGTGCCGAGGGTCAGACCCGGTGATGGACACAACTTGCTGCGTCGGATGCATTCCTGAGGTCTGCGTGTACAGAAAAGCCCTTTTAAAAAGTATGTATGTTGGGAAGCGAACTTGGCCCAGTGGTTAGGGCATCTGTCTATTACATGGGAGGTCCACGTTTCAAACCCGGGCCTCCTTGACCCGTGTGCAGCTGGCCCATGCGCAGTGCTGATGCGTGCAAGGAGTGCCCTGCCACGCAGGTGTGTCCCTCATGTAGGGGAGCCCCATGCACAAGGAGTGTGCCCCATAAGGAGAGCCACCCAGTGCGAAAGAAAGTGCAGCCTGCCCAGGAATGGTGCCACACACACAGAGAGCTGACACAGCAAGATGACACAACAACAAGAAACACAGATTCCTGTGCCGCTGACAACAACAGAAGCGGACAAAGAAGACGCAGCAAATGGACACAGAAAACAGACAACCGGGGGGGAGGGAAGGGGAGAGAAATTTTTTAAAAATCTAAAGAAAAAAAAGTATGGATGCCCCCTTTGTCCTCTAAAGGAAGTTTTTAAAAAGAGCAATCTATTGCGTTTCACTTTTCAGATACAGCAAAGGGATCTCAATGAAGAGGAGAGAAGACTAAACTAGAAAAACCCCTCAGGGCCCGGGAGAGCTCCACGGAACAGAAGAAAAGCTCAGGCCAGGGTGAGCACCGTCCCCGTGCCCCGCGCGACAGAAACGCGCAGAGACGGTCTCCTGCGCTCTCGGGCCCACTGTGGACACAACCAGGATGGAGGCCGCTGACGAGCGACCCTTGTGGACACTCTGAGTCCACTTCCACAGCCACCACAGGGGTCTGCTCCGACCTCCCACGAAGCCACCCTTGCCAGGGTGCGGCCGGGGCACGCTCTTCCCCAAGGCCCAAAGCTGCCGACCAGGAGGGGCCCGGGGCCGCGGCTTCCCATGCTGGGACCCACTGTCCCGGGGCAGTGGGTGCCTGGGAGGCAGGGAGCCACGGGGGAAGCCAAGGGGCTGCGCCAGGTTAGGGGTGCACAGGGGACCCCCGGAGCCAGTGATTCCTGGGGCACTAATGATGTCAGCAGCCAACCACGCCCACGAGTGAACTGGGGCTCCCTGAGGGGGGCCTGGGGGCAGCCTCAGGCCGAGGGGTGCAGGGCCAGGGGGGGCAGCGGGCCGACTCATCTCCCCCAGTCCCCGCCGGCAGCCAGGCCTCAGCCCCCGCCCGGCCCTGGCCGACCTCCACCCAGGCCGCCGGGCCAGCAGCCCCCACCCCGGCCCCCCAGGCCCCCTCGCTGAGCTCAGGGCAGGCGCTAGCCAGGGGCGGCACTGTCCATCTGTCTCGCCAACTCTCCCATCAGTCCAGGCTTCTGCCCCCTCCAGCACCCCCGTCCACTCCCTCCTCATCCCCCCACCCCTCGAACGATCACCCACTCGTCCACTCCCCCGTGCACCCCCACTCGCCCCCCCCCGCCCACGCGCCCACCCCCGGAGCCAGGCCCTCTGTGCAGTGGGGGCAGCAGGGAGGGCGCAGAGCCCGCCGCCCTCACCGAGAGGCTGGACCGTGGGGGCGCTATGGGGGTCTCGGCCTGGGGGTGGCGACTGCAGGGGGGCTCCGACCGAAGCCCACTCAGCCGGCAGGGGCCATCCAGAGCAGAGGCAGGGCGAGCCTGACCCCGCCACCACCCCCGGGACCCCGGGGAGGGGGCAGCCTGCGGGCCTGTGCCCGGAAGGAGCCCTTTCCCCCGGGGGGTCGGAAAGCAGCCTGGCCCCTCTCCCCGCGGAGCACACCAGCTCCCGCTGCGCTCTGATTGGATGACACGCACGGGCGAGTTGTTCCTGTCCCCTCCTCTCTCCTCCCTCCCTCTGCTCTGTGTGTGTCCCCTTCTTTGTCTCTCTGATATTCCCGTCGTGGGTCAGCAGCTGCCCATGGCCTCGGGTCAGTAGCTTCTCCCTCCATGCCTCAGTTTCCCACGTGTGAAAGGCTGGAGGTGACCCTGGGACACTGGGTGAGGCAGAAGGCGCAGAGCGGCCCGCAGCCCCCTCCCGCCCCCGCCTGAGGGTGCCCGCCCCACTTGCTCCGCCCTCACCCCCAGCCCCCCACCCCATGGATGCAGAGTCCGGGCCAGGCAGACCCCGCACCCCATCCCCGCAGGCTGGACGCAAGGCCCAGGTGGGGGCTCGTTGGAGTCGCCCTGCTCCCCCCCCCCAGGAGTGGCCCCATCCCGGGCCCTTTGCCCCTCCCAGCCTCAGTTTCCCCATGTGCCATGGCCTCCAGAGGCTCGGGGTGTAAGAAGGAAGCAGGGAAGCAGCACGAGCTCCATGGGGGCGCCCTGGGCAGATGCCGCGGCCACCAGTCCTGCCTTCCCAGCGCTGTCCGGGAGCCCCGTGACGCAGACCTCGGCCAACCTGCCCCCAGCCTCACCCGCCCGCTGTCCTCTCCCAGGCACAGGTCGGTCCACGCCCCACGGGGGTGGGCTTCTCTGCACCTGGGCACCTGGGCACACCTGTCCTTCCCCTCGTCCCCCTCTCGGAAGGGGGATCACTGCAGCCCTCCAGCCGCAGGCCAGGCACGCCTCCTTCGCGACAGCTTCCCCAGAAGCTCCCAAACCCTTCCCCGCATCTTCCCATCACTTCAATTTCCCTACAAAAGCCAGCACTTGAACTTGCGGGGTCGACCTCCCTCCCCAGACCACCAACCCCTCGGAGGCTTGTGTCTCCTCACTCTTCGGAGCCTTCCAGAGCCTTCCGCCGGGGCGGGCGCCCAGGGCACCTCCTCATACTCTTAGTGGAGTACGCGGAGGCAGCCTGCGGCGATTCTACAGGGGCTGCTCCAGGTCTGAGAAAAAGCACGACACCCGCTTATCGAGATGCGGCTTATTTCCCAATTTTGTTTTTAACCCATAAAAAAGCAAACCCTTGTTGCCCGGGGGCCACAGAGGGCCCCGGCGGTTAATGCTGCGTGAACTGCTACGCATCCTGCAAGGACCTGACAGCGAGCCCGTACGAGGCGGGCGACTGCACGCGGTATGGGGAGGGGGCAGTGCTTTCGTGACCAGAATCTTTAAATGCCCCAAATTCTCTGGTTTTGGATACCGAGTCAGATTGGTTGGATTTACTCATTCCCCCAGAAAGGCTACTTTCCACAGAACGTCAGGAAATGAAACGCAGGCGCGTGGAATCCCGCTTGTGTGCAATGGAGCGCGTGTCCCCTTAGCGTGGAAAGCAAGCCTGGAGGGGGGCACGCCGAGACCGTCGTGGGGTGCAGGGGGCTGACGGGGCTTTTCTTGGTTTTACTTTGGGTCTTTCTGCACTTTGTGAATTTAGTGTGCTATTTACACTTTTTAACAAGCAGAGGGAAGAGGGTCAACCACCACCAGGGAACCGAGAGTGCCTACAGCTGCAAGCAGGAGAATCCCATCTACCAGCCACGTGGGATCTAAGCCCCCTCTTGATCTAGAGGCGGAGTGGACATCACCATCCCAGGGCCCACAGGATGGAGGAATAGTGTGGATTAGAGTGGACTTACTGATACTCTATTCATGAACTATTGTGACTAGTAATGGAAGAAATTGTAGCATTGAGGTGGAGACAGTGGCCACGGGAGGTGCTGAGGGCAGGGAGAGGGAAGAAGAGGTGTGATGTGGGGCATTTTCAGGACTTGGAGTTGTCCTAAATGACATGGCAGGGACAGATGCTGGACTTTATATATCCTGCCATAACCCACTGAATGGACTGGGGGAGAGTGTGAACTACAGGGTAAACTATAATCCATGTGGTGCAGCAGTGCTCCAAGATGTATTCACCAAATGCAATGAATGTGCCACGATGATGAAAGAGGTTGTTGATGTGGGAGGAGTGGGGGTGGGGGGTATATGGGAACCTCTTATATTTTTAAATGTAACATTTTTTGTGTGGAAAGGACATCACCATCCCAGGGTCCAGATGCTGGAGGAATAGAGTATGGACTAGAGTGGACTTACTGGTGTTCTACTATGGAACTATGGTGACTAGTAATGGAGGAAACTGTAGCATTGAGGTGGAGAAAGTGGCCACGGTAGCTGCTGAGGGCAGGGAGAGGGAAGACGAGATGTGATGTGGGGGCGTTTTCAGGACGTGGAGTTGTCCTGGGTGGTACTGCAGGGACAGATGCTGGACATTGTGTGTCCTGCCATGGCCCACTGGGTGGACTGGGGGGGGAGTGTGAACTACAATGTAGACCACTATCCATGGGGTGCAGCGGTGCTCCAGAATGTACTCACCAAATGCAACGAATGTGCCACGATGATGAAAGAGGTTGTTGATGTAGGAGGAGTGGGGTGAGGGGGTTGGGGGTATGTGGGAACCTTATATTTTTTGAATGTAACATTTAAAAATAATAAAGAGAGAGAAAAAAAAACAGCAGAGGGAAGAACTTAAGCTCTTCCATTTGGCAGGGATGGTCGGGTCCCCCTTACTCTCGGGGTGTCTGTGTGGTGTGTGTCCCATGTACCCACTTTGCTGGGTCCACGGCCTCACCGCGAGCCCACAGCTGCTCACTGGCCTGGCTCCGGGGCCCAGCGGCCACTGCGCTCTGCCCACAGGGTCTGAGGTCCCCTATGGCAGGTGCGGCCAGACGAGGCAGCCCCGTGGGGCCCGGAAGCTTCCCCTGAGCGCCCACACCACGCCACACCGACAGGTGCAGGTTCTGGACCTTCTGGGAACTCCCCAATATTGCCGGCCTAACTGCGCTTCCTGGAGACACTCTGCAGGCCCGAATCACAGCCGGGGGGCGTGGCTCAGGGGCCACGCCATGAGGGCCTGGCTCGGCAGCCACGCCGCGGGGACCCTGCTCAGAGGCCATGGGGCCCGGCTCGGCAGCCACGCCGCGGGGGCCCTGCTCAGAGGCCATGGGGCCCGGCTCGGCAGCCACGCCGCGGGGGCCCTGCTCAGCGGCCACGGGGCCCGGCTCAGCGGCCACGCCGCAGGCTGCCGCGCGGGTGAAGGCGGCGCTCACCTTTGCAGACGAAGCACTTGAGGTGGAAGTACTTGCTCTGGACCCGCAGCACCTCGCCCCTGCACACGTTCCCGCAGGTGTGGCACAGGATGGCCGTGCCAGGCGGCTTCTCCAGGGGGCCGGGGGCAGCCTGCGGCTCCGACACTGTCAGGGAGAAAGGGGCGCGTGTAAGGTGGAGTGCCCGGCGTGAGGGCGCACAGGGCGAGCCGGGGACTCAGGGCCCGTCCACGCACAGCCGGCCCGCGCCCCCCGCCGGCACGAGGCCCCAGGTGGGGCATCTGGAGATGGACGCCTCGTCCCCTTCTCCTCGGGGGCTGGGGGCGTCCAATGACGGGGGAGCGATGGTCCCTGATGCCTCCGGTCACTAGCCCCACCCCTAACGCCGGGGTCCGGCCTGCAGCAGCTCCGCCTAGAAGTGTCCTGGTCCCCCTGCCACACGTCTGCGGCCACGGGGCCATCACCCCGCCCCCCCCCAGGACGGCCCACCCCGTGCCCACGGAAGTCACGTGCCTCAGCCCAGCAGGGCGGCCCCCCCAGGCCCCCTCGCCGTGGGGCAGCCCTTCGGGGGCGGGGTGAGCCCAAGCCCTCTCCTGCAGGCCCAGGAACGCCCATCCTCCTGCGAGCGCAATCCCAGTCCCCTCTGCATCCGCGCACCAGTCCCATGCCTAAGACCCCGCCCAGGCCTGGGGGCTTTCAGGAGAGGCTCAGGAGACCCAGGGCGGGTGACGGCAACGGGCAGAGGCCGTCCTGCCTCACCTGCATCCTCCAGAAACCCCATAGCCCGCCGGGCCCCACCCCATGGGTGGCTCCCAGCCGGGGGCCAGGCAGAGGCTGGGAGAGCAGCAGGGACAACCCAGGTGACACCGCGGGGGGCGGGGGGCGTCGCGCTGGGAGGCCAGCTCTCGCCTCAGGGGTGCCTTGGGCCTGGAAGCAGAATGAGGTGGTCAGATGGAGAGCCCGAGGGTGGGACGGGGGCATGCCACACGCGGCGCGGCCAGCTCTGCGGCCGTCCTGGGGGTGCAGGGGAGGGAGCAAGGGGGCAGGGCCTCGCTGAGGAAGGCTGCGTGCTGGGCTGATGCTCGAGACGGCGCCCCGGGGTGGACGGGGAGACTCGCAGCACACGGCGAGCGGACGGCGCATGGAGAGGGGGCCTGTGGACAGTCAGCCAGCGGGGACCCCCAACGACACCCAGAGCCTGGGGACCCGTGACCCCACGTGGCACAAGGGACCATAGATGGGAATATGTCAGGGGTCCTGGTGAGGGGCTTGTAGCTGGCATATCCAGCGGGCCCCGTGCCCTCCCGGGGGTCCCTAAAAGATCAGACCCTCCTGCATGTGGACAGAGGGCGACGTGACAAGGGAAGAGGGGTCGGCCGTGCCGGGGGCAGTGCTGATGGAGGGAGGTGCGCAGGCGGCCCCCGGAAGCCAGAAAGAGTGAGGAAATGGGGCGTCCTGGGCTTGGCCCTGGGCGGCCAGGCTGGCCTCCGTCTCCAGAAATGAAGGTAAAAATCCTGCGCTGTTTCCAGCCATTGTGCTTGTGGCCGTTTGTCCCGGCAGCACCCGAGACCCCTCCAGGTCAGCCTCTCCCACAGACCAGTGGGGCAGGTGCACGCGGCGTGACGGAGGCCCCAACTCACCCCCGGCCAAAGCGCCTCTCCCCTAAGGTCCATCTGGGCAGTGGCCGGCGGTGGCGGCAGGAGTGGTCATCGCGGCCACGGCGGCTGCCCCGGCACACGGCCTCGGACCCGGTGCGGGCTGAGCGCTGCAGAACACGCTACGATGCCGTCTCAAGCCCGCTCCCCTGCCCCAGTCTGCGCTCCCCTGCAGCTGAGCCAGCAGCGAGGATGTGGGTGCAGGTGGGGACCCCAGGGAGCAGCAGGAAGGGTCGGGGAGGCGCCAAAGTCCACGGCAGGGTCCTGCTCGGCTGGTCACCGCCGTGGGCACCCAGGGCTTGAGTCCGCTCGGGTCCCCCAGGAAGAGCAGGGACCGTGCCCCAATGGTCCCCTGGGCAGACGGGAGGCTGGCACGCGGTGCCTCCAGGTCCCCGGCAGGTGAGGGGCGGCCCGGGCGTGGAACCCCCGGCCCCCATTTCCGGACTGCCCGGGGTCTGAGTCCCGAGGCTTCCGCGCAGAGGCTGAGGCGCCAAAGCTGGAGAGGCTGGAGGCACGGCGGAGGGAAGCTGGCAGGGGCCGGGGGCGCCGGCTGGGGCTGGGACCACAGGCGACCCCTGAAGCCCTGGGCACGCACTCTGTGAAGGGCTAAGCGCGGCCATACACACACACACGCATTTACACAACCGCTAACCGCTGGCATTAGCGCGAGGCCCAGGTCCCCATTGCAAACTGGGTGGAGCTGGACTTCGGGAGCCTGTTCCTGGCCACCCCACCCTGTTTCCAGACTGTTCCTCACCCACCCCCGGGACCCAAGGCCCCAGCAGCCCCCCACTGGGCCAGGAGCAGGGTCCTTTCTCCCTCTGCTACCTCCAGACAGCCCAAGGGCCAGGAGTGTCGGCTATAGAGGGACAAGAAGCCACGAGGCCAAAGAAGCAACGAGGAGGGGAAGGGTGGCCCGGAAAAGAGCTGGAGACAGGGGCCCGTGCGCTGGCGCCGGCCTCGCGTGTTGGGGCAGGCGGAGCCCCCTGGACGGGCTGGCACTGCCAGAGACGCGTCCGTCTGAGTGTCCCGAGCTCCACTGGCCTTCCGCTCCGGTCACCTGCGGGCGGAGGCGGCCCCTCGCTCCCTTGCCTGGGAAGGCCTGCCGGGGACCCCTTCTCTGTGGTTACTAAGAGGGGGCGGCGGGGCCGGGAGCAGGGCCGCCGCTGGGCTGGAATCGCAGGCCGGGGCACGGAGTCCTGCTCTGGAACCTCAGGGCCAGCCCTGGGCCGCGCACAGCCGGGGCGGCCCCGGAGAGCGGGGGGTGGCGCCCCTGAGTCACCCCCGCTGGGGGCCGGTGGGTGCGGGAGGATGTCGGTCTCCCCGACGGCCGTGTTCTCATCTGGTGACGACACAACGACACGCCGTCGCCTCTCGGGGTGAGATGAGGCAGTTTTTTTGTTTTTGTTTTTAAGATTTATTTTTTTATTTATTTCTCTCTCCCCTCAGGTTGTCTGCTCTCCGTGTCCACTTGCTGTGTGTTCTTCTGTGACCGCTTCTATCCTTATCAGCAGTCTGGGAATCTGTGTTTCTTTTTGTTGCATCATCTTGCTGTGTCAGCTCTCCGTGTGTGTGGCACCATTCCTGGGCAGGCTGCACTTTCTTTCACGCTGCGCGACTCTCCTTACGGGGCGCACTCCTTGCACGTGGGGCTCCCCTACACGGGGACACCCCTGCGTGGCAGGGCACTCCTTGCGCGCATCAGCACTGCGCATGGGCCAGCTCCACACGGGTCAAGGAGGCCTGGGGTTTGAACCGCAGACCTCCCATGTGGTAGACGGATGCCCTAACCACTGGGCCAAGTCTGCTTCCCGAGGCAGTTTTCATGAACCTGGAAATTGCAGCAGCTCCAGTGTGACTCGGAGGCCACTTCCAGACTCTTGGGGGGCCCCGCCCCTCCCACCCTTCCGTCCGTCTGTCCATGGTCCGCACGCTGGGCTGGCATCTGGGGGGGCGACGACAGTGAACAAAAGTCTTTGCTGAGCAAGCAGCCCAGGGCCCCCAGAGAATCAGTCCCCTGCAAAGAGTGGCCTTCGCTCTCTCCCGCCCGACGCAGCATGACTTCCCCCACTTCCGGGTTCCTGGAAACGTGTTTGATCTGGAAGGGAACGCTCCTTTAAGCGCTTTCTTGTGCTCGAGGAGCAGGCCTCGCTGGGCGCACCTGGCGCAGCCTCGGAAGCACCGTGCAGGTCCCTTGGCCCAGAGGGGCGCGGCGGCGTTGCTGCCCCCTGGCGGCGCCCGGTGGACACTGCAGCCGAGGGCAGGGTGCCTCCTCCTCCGCAGGGATTGCCCCCCCCCCGCCTCCCCCCTCCCATTGTGTCTTCACGCTGGGCGGTCTGTCGGGCCCCCTGCAGTTCTCAGACCTTCTGTGCGTGCCCTGCATCCCTCCAGGCAGTGGTGGAGCTGGACAGGAAGAGCGATCCGAATGGATAAGGTCCCAGCCTGGCATCCCCCCAGCCGTGCCCCCAGCTGTCCCCCCAGCCGTGCCCCCAGCCGTGCCCCCAGCTGTCCCCCAAGCCGTGCCCCCAGCCATGCCCCCAGCTGTCCCCCCAGTTGTGCCCCCAGCCATCCGGAGCCCAAGGCTCTGCTCCACAGCCGAGCAGGCTGGTCAGAAAGGCCCAAGGAGCCCGGCAGCCCATGCGTGAGTGGGAAACCGCTGCTGAAACACCTTTCAAGACCACACCTGGCCCTGAGCGGACGAGGGGCTCCCCCAGGCGGGCGCCCCCCGTGTCTCCCCGCTGGGCTGGAGCAGCCCAGGGCAGGGAGGGCCTCTGGCCCCGCCCGGCGAAGGTGCCCACTCCTTCTCTTCAGCACCGAACACCCCGGGAGCCGCTGGGAGCCCGGCCCTGTTCGCAGGACGACAGCCTGGCCCTCCCGGGGTTCCCTCAGTTGCCCTCCTGACGCCCGGCGAGGCAGGTGGGAGCCCCCACGTCACAGGCGAGGAAGCTGAGGCCAAGAGCAGGTAAGTCGGCACAGGTAAACCACGGCGAGGTTCCCTGGGCTGTGTCGGTACCCCCACCTTCAAAACAGACCTGGAGCCCCCCGCCCGTGGTCGCAGGCGCCGGGAGAGGCCGGGGAATTCCATTTTAAAAATACCTCCAGGGGTGCCAGGCACGCCCATGGATCTGAGCCGGAAGCTTCTGGCTCCCAGCAGCCAGGGTCAGCCTGGCGGGGTCCCCACGGGCTGCCCCTCACCGCGCTTGGCACGGGGTACGATGGGGACGGGTCGTGGGGCTGTGCCTGCACCGCCGCCTTCTGAAGCACACGGCACGCCTGCGCCTGGGATGGGGGGCTGGGACGCCCGCACGGGCCTGGAAAACTGCACCCCCGGCTGGAGGCAGGTTCTGGGAGGGGGGTGGCACCTGGAGACTAAAGGCTGGTCTGGAAGGGACCTTCCGGAAGCTCAGGTGATGGGGACGTGCGCAGCTGGCCACTGGGCCTGCGTGAAATCACCCGCCGTGTCTTTTCCAGGACAGGAAATGAAGTGTCGCTGTGTTTACTGGTGAAGGTCACCCGGACGCCGCGGCAGGTCACCTCCTCCCTGTGTTCACACCCTTCTTTGGGTGAGTGTAAACTAGGGACCCCTCTCCTACAGCGCCCGTGTCCCGACCCCAACCTCCGGCTGCCTGGCCCTGGGGCCGTGTGAAAGTTCCTGGAGCATGTGCTCTTGCGCCATGTGGAAGGCCCTCCTGCCTCGTCCACCTGGCACCCGGCCACCCTTCCTCCAAGAGTCACTGCCTGTGCCCCTGCCTCCGGGAAGTCCTCTGGGACTTCCCTCAGGCCAACCAGGGCCTCCGCCCTCTTTCTCCGGCTGCAGGTGATAGGCTCGCACAAGAGGTCTGAAGAGGCCCGACGGTCGTTGCCACCTTGCTGTCAATTGTCCCAGACTGGGAAGGTCCTGGAGAGAGGGGCCAGGTGGGGACTCATCGCAGCGCCCCAGCCCGCGCCCGCCCGGAAGCCTCCCGTGGACGGCCGCCACGTGGGCAGGCGCGCGGAGGGTCAGCGCGCCGCCGTTTCAAGAGCACCCCCGGCAGCTTTATCAAGGTCGCACCCGCGATCACAGCAAACCCCGGGCCCCGGGCAGGAACCAGCCCACGAGGCCGGCGGCATGAATGCCGTGACGGCGACGCGCCAGCCTCGGCCTCGCGGGCACGAAAGCAACGGCCGCCGGCCACCCCGCGTGGCCCGCTCGTTCCCACGGCGTCCGGGGCCAGGGCTGGCCGGCACGAGACCGCCGGGGCCCCTGAGGGCGGGCCAGAGGGCGGATTTTCACATCTGGACTCGAGGATTTTTAGAAACTCCACTGATGCCAATAAAGCCCCTCGCGTGGGGCCGGCCGCGGCACAGCGGAAAACGAGGCTGGACCCTCTGCGTGGGGGCGGGGGTCTCGGGAGGGCACGGATGAGCTGCTCTGAGGCCCCTGCAGAGTCTCAGGTTTAGAGCGGGCGCCACCAACTCTTCCTGGAAAGGGCCAGGGAGCCGCTATCCTGGGCCGTGCGGCCAGAGGCCCTGCCGCAGCCGCTCAGCCCTGCGCCGGGGCCCAGAGGCAGCCGCGGCCCATTGGGCTCGGTCCACCCGCTGGCCCGAGCTGCCGCCCCGGGTTCTAGGGCAGGGTTTCTCAGCCTTCGTTGTTCCCCAGACGCCCCTGCCCGTCAGGTGAAAGCCACGGACCCCTATGAAATAGGCCACACTGTACTTGTATTATCTAATAAATAGATGACACCTGCACCAGAAGGGACCCACGAGAATAACGTTCTGAATTTCAGTTCAAGCTCTCGGGCCCCTTGCTGAGACGCCTGCTCTAGAGTTTCGAGGGGCCGTGCTTTGTGGAAAGCTCCCTCATCAAGAGGCCACCCTAGACTCGCCTTCGTGCCTTGGCCCACCGACCTGGGGCAGGGTGGGGTAGCAGGAAGGGCAGGGGCTCTGAAGGGAGGGGACCCCGTGCCAATCCCAGCGAGGTCACCCCCTGGCTTTTTGCCTTGGGCAGGTCACATGGCAATCTGAGCCTCAGTTTCCCCATCTATAAAATGGGACACCGATTCCCAAGACCCAGGACTCCAGGGCCACAGGCGCTGGCCGGGGTTGTGGGGGGCCGACCCTCCTTCCAGATCCTTGGTTGTGTCCCCAGGCTGACACAGACCGAGCGAGGCTGCAGAGGGGGGCCCTGCACCCCAGCTGTGCTTGGGGTGAGGGGCTCGGGCAGGGGTCTCACTGGTCCTTGGCTTGGGGAGCAGGGACGGTGGCCCTCAATGCACATGTCACAGAGAATGTCAGTGTCGCGGCTGGCTCTCGGGTAACTGTCCACTCAGGTGTGCGCAGCCCAGAGACGCCAGGTAGAAGTCTCTTGCCTCTGATGCCTGAGAGCTCACACGTCCTCTGCCCTGGTGAACTGCAGCAGAGACCATCCAGCTGAAACATCCCATAATCGCCCAGCAGTCCCCTTCGCTCTGTTGGCACAGAAAGGAACTGGAGCAATTCCTGTCTTTTTCATAGAAATGCACCCTCCTGGCATCACTCAAGATGCCTTCGCCCAAAGTCCCATGTCCTTCCTGGTTACGAAACCTGGAGAGCAACGGTGCCGCCTCCTGCAACGCACCCTGGCTCGTCCCACCCCCTGGCTGCCAAATCCAAGCAAAGTGCATCTGCCACGAGCCTGCATCGGAATCCACGGCGATCGCTGCCACCTGATCGCGAGAGCCAAAGCCGCCGGGCCAGGCCAGCGCGCGTCCCGCTCCAAACGCAGAAACAACAGAGACGGCAGGCCTGTTGCCGGCTGTTGGTTCCATCATTCACTCGTCCAGCGAAACAGGTGCACCATGTGTCCTGGAGTTTCCCAGGCCCTGGCAATGGAGCCACAGCCCCGGGCCTGGCCTTTCTCTCATTTGGTCCACATCCCACAGGGCTGGTGTCATCCCCATTCTATGGATGAGGAAACTGAGGCTCACAGACATGGCTGGAACATCCCCCAGGTCACGGGGCCAGTTAAGAGAACGGGAAGTGGGGCAGAGTTCACATCCGACCCGGCAGTTCCACCCCTCGCTGCCCGGGAGGAGGGGGGTCTGCCCACACGGACACCCGTGTGCACTCCAAGGCAGCCCTGCCCACCAGAGGTGAAACGTGGAGACACCCCAAACGTCCGTCAGTGGACGGCTGGACGGGGAAAGGAGGCCCGTAAGTACCAGGGACTAGCAGCCAGCCACCAGCAGGGCGGAGGTCCCGGCAGCTTGAAAGCACCGCACAGAGGGAGGAAGCCTGTCCCAAAAGGGTCAACACGCACGAGTCCACTCACGGAAGCCCCTGCCCGGGAACTCAGACGGGAGGTAGAGGGGCTTGAGGAGCGGGAGGCGCAGGGGACGAGGGGGCCAGCTGAGAGCACACGTGGGTTTCCTTTTTTTTTTTTTCTTTTTTCTTTTAAATGTTACACTAAAAAAATATGAGGTCCCCATATACCCCCCAGTCCCCTCACCCCACTCCTCCCACATCAACAACCTCTTTCATCATTGTGGCACATTCATTGCATTTGGTGAATACATTTTGGAGCACTGCTGTACCATGTGGACAGTGGTTTACATTGTAGTTCACACTCCCCCCCAGTCCACCCAGTGGGCCATGGCAGGACACATAATGTCCAGCATCTGTCCCTCCCAGGACAACTCCAAGTCCTGAAAATGCCCCCACATCACATCTCTTCTTCCCTCTCCCCACCCTCAGCAGCTACCGAGGCCACTTTCTCCAAATCAATGCTACAACTTCTTCCATTACTAGTCACAATAGTTCCATAGTAGAATACCAGTAAGTACACTCGAATCCATACCCTGTTCCTGCATCCTGTGGACCTTGGAATGGTTGTGTCCACTCCACCTCTATATCGAGAAGGGGCTTAGATTCCACATGGCTGCTGGATGCCATTCTTCTGCTTGCAGCTGTAGGCACTCTTGGCTCCCTGGTGTGGGGGTTGACCTTCTTCACCTCCCTGTTAGCTGGCCGGGGCAAGTCCAATAAACCAGAGGGTAGGAGTTGCAACTCTGCTGAGGCTCAGAGCCTGGCTGTCACATGGATGGTTCAGAGATTCAGGTCCCCTGAATATACACCAACCCCAACACCAACCACAGGTCCGGTTCTAAAACTGTGGTGATGACAGCACAACTCTGTGAATTACTAAAGGCCACTGAATTGCACATTTAAAATGGGCGAATTGGGCGGTTTGTGAATTATAATTCAATAAAGCTGTTTAAAAAGAAAAACAATTAAGAGTGGGGTGGGGTGTTGGGTATATGGGAACCTCTTGTGTTTTTTAATGAAATATTTTTTGTGATCTACGTATCTTTAAAAAAAAAGACAAATAAAATTTTAAAAAACAAAAATTTGCATAACAAAAGAAAGGAGCCAGAGGGACTGAGGAGGGGAGCCCCCAGCTCAGGTGTGTCTGAGGCCCCGCCCAGCCCCTTACCCACCTTGTGTCCCCACACCCTGCCTGGCTCAGAGGTACTGCGCGTCGCCATGGCACGAGGCGGCGCTGAGTCCCTGCTGCGGAGGAGCCGGGGCACTGGGTAGGGCGTGCCCACTGGCGGGACACAGATGAGACGGGTATGGGAGCCCAGGGGGACAGACCCCTCCTCCACCCGCCCAGAGAGCAAAGGAGCCTCCGGCCGTGGTCCTGGGAATTGTCCACTGGTTCCTTCCCGCAGTCCCACCAGGGATCTAATTCCATTCCTTCTCCAAAGTCCCAGGTATCGCAGGAGCCCAGAGCAGGTTCGCGGGTTGGTCCAGGACAGATGGTCCGTGGGCGCCTCACTCTCTGTTCTCCGGGGTCTGCTGCTGGAACACGGGGGCTCCTGGCGCACCCAAATGGGGCCGGGTGCGGCAGCAGCTCAGGGCAGGCAGGTCTGACTCGTGCCTGCCCGCCAAGATGGTCCGCAGAACTTTCCTCTCCGCTGCTTGTGTTCTGAAAACAATGCTGGCTTTCCAGGCTTTGTAACTATGCTCTAATGTTCATATACTTTATAAACTGCTTCTGCTATACCCAGAGCAGCCACGGAACCCGCCGCTCTCCCCTTCCTCTCCAACGTTTCCTTCCATCTCAGTTTCCTGCAGCCGCGGTAACAATGTCCCGCACGGTGGGGAGAAGATTAAAACAACAGAAATGAATTCTCTCTCAGCTCAGCGGGCCAGAAGTCCCAAAGCACGGCGTGGAAGGGCCAGGCTCCCTCCAGAGTCTGTAGGGGAGGGTCTGATCTCACCTTTTCCAACTTCAGTGGGAGTTGCCCAATTTCGGCCTTCCATGGCCATCCCTGACCGTCCCTGGCCTTCCCTGGCCATCCCTGGACTGCCCTGGCCTTCCCCCATCTTCCTTTGCCTTCCTTGGCCTTCCCTGGCCTTCCTTGTCCATCCCTGACCTTCCTTGGCCTTCCTCGGCCTTTCCTGGCCTTCCTTGGCCTACTCTGGCCTTCCTCACCCTTCCCTGGCCTTCCTCACCCTTCCCTGGCCTTCCTCAGCCTTCCTTGGCTACCCCTCACCTTTCTTGCCCTTCCTTGTCCATCCCTGGCCTTCCCTGGCCTACCCTGGTCTTCCATGCCCTTCCCCGGCCTTCCTCAGCCTTCCTTGACCATCCCTGGTCTTCTCTAGCCTTCCTCGACCTTCCTTGGCCATCCTGGGTCTTCCTGGGTCTTCCTGGGTCTTCCTGGGTCTTCCTGGGCCTTCCTGGGCCTTCCTTGGCCATGCCCGACCTTCCCTGGTCTCCTAACCCCTGATTGTAAAAGCACGGTTGTTGCATGCCGCTAAGGTTTGGGGTGTTGTTGTTTCTCAGCTGCTAAAACGAACGCTGCACAACGGGTTGGCTTAAAAACGGGACCTTGTGGGCTCAGGGCTTCAGAGGCTGGACGGCTCGCTGCCTCCCGGGGTCGGGCTCTTGGGGCCGAGGACCTCTGGCTCTCCTGTCCCACGGCCACGCACTTGGCGGCGCGTCTCCCTTCCCTCCTGCTGACCGCCGGCCTCGGTGGCTGCCGTGGCTTCACCCTCTGGCTTCCCCTCTGCCCTAAAGGACTCCAGGGACCTGGGTGAAAGCCCCCCCGACAGAGCTGGGCCCCACCCTGACTGAGCCTCAACACGAGGCCCCTGTTGCAGCGGGCCCACAGGAACGGATGACGGGGAAGAGCGTGCTTTACTGGGTTCCGTGGCTCCAAGCCACCGCGGGGAACCGGGGAGCCACCGGAGCGGCCACCACGCCATCTCAATGCCACCCCGCGGGCCTCTGCTCAGTCGTTCGCCTGCCGCCCACCTCCGTGAGCTCTCAGAGGGCCGCGGCGCCCCCCGCTGAGAGGGCTGCGCTCAGGACCCGGGGACGGCTCAAGACCACCTGCTCCCCAGCCCCGCAGCACCGCACCCCTGCCATCGCCCGCCACTCGCAGCTCCAGGAACAAGTGCTCCACATCGCTGGTTCCCACGGGGCCTCGGGGGCCGTGCCAGGGGTCCCTGCCTCCCCCTGGCGCTGTGCTCGTCTGCAGGCGGGCTCCGTCGTCTCTCCTGGACACGCTGAGAGCGTGGCTTGTCCCAGTCCGCAGATGCCGTGGGGTTGTTAGAAAGCAGGAGATCCCTGGAAGTGCTCTGAAATCTGTCACTGAGCATCTTCCTAAATGACGGGCGATCGGCCGCTCAGCTGCCAGCTCATTTGGGACCTCGCAAAGGAACCTGCGTTCTCTGAAAGGACGGGGAGGGGGTGTAATGGGAACCACGGCAGGCAGCTGCCCTGCTCTGGAAAAAACACGAGGACGCGGGTTCTTAGAAGAAACAGCAGGTTTCAAATGGCTCCAGCTCCAATATCGGCCACGTCCCCGCCAAGCCGAAGTGAGGCTCCAGCACACAGCACTCGCAGTTCACTCACAGGCACCTGGGTGCATCTGTGCCTTTTACCTTCTAACGGCTCCACTAAGAAGCAGGGCAGGGGCTCGGTGGGAGACCCCAGGTCTCTCCACGGACAGCGAGCTCACCTCCCCTACGGCCAGCGGCGCGAGAGCGGACACCTGCCGTTTGGGTCCAGGAAAGGATATGCTCAAAGCCTAGCGTTTCTCTGTCTCAAGTCTCCAAAGAGGCTGATACTCTTTGGCCCATTTGTCCTGGTCGGCAACAGAGAGCCAGAGAGGTTAGCCAAGCAGCCCAAAGCCACACAGCCAGGAAGGGCAGTCAGGACTCACTCCCAGGGCTTACTCCCGCTGACCCACCTGGGCCCAGGGCAGCTCCCGCTGACCTCCAGCCTACCACCTCCACCCCGGGCAGCCTCCACCCAGGGCAGGCCCCACCCATGACTGGCTTCCCTCAGAGCTCCGCCCACAGCAGCCGCCCATCCCGGGGGGCCTCCCCCTGCTGGCCCCTAAGCTGGCTCCTCGCGTGCCGAGCCATCCCCCGGCACCACCCAGCAGCCCTGCGCTCCCTGCTGGGGGGAGACGACCGCCATCCGCGCCTGCCCCGCATTCGCCCAGGTCGCGTCCCCCCAGCCCCTCCCCTAAGGGCCACCGATGGCATCCTGCGGGCACAGCGGCTCACCCGGGGACGAGACGCCAGGCCAGCGCGGGCCAGACGGCCGGCGGCAGTGCCCAGGAACCAGAGCTGAGGACGAGCCGAGGGGACCAAAGGCCCGAACCCTTCCGGCTTCGTGCGGGACACCTCCACGGCCAAGCGTGCCGACCCCGCAGCGGCCGGGAAGCGCGGTGATTTTACCGAGGGGCTTGCGCTCAGGTCTGGGCCAGGGTGGGCCGAGGGGCAGCTGCGCCAGCTCCCGGCCACGCGCTCCGGGCAGCCACGTGCTCGAGGGCAGGGAGGGCCGTACCGAGTTCTAGGGACGCGGTGAGGCTGGACGGGACACAGCAGGCGGGTGCCGGGTCGGACACCGGGCACCCGGCAGGAGCTCAGGGGTCCTCGGACGCTGACCTGACAGCCACCACCGGCGCCTGGCATTCGTGGTGAGGCCACCGGACACCGCGGGCAGGGGCTGGCCTCTGGGGGGCCGGACCCGCAGTCCCCGGGAGGCCCCTCCCCTGCTGGACAACGCTGGGCAGTTCTCATCTGAGTTGGCTTCTAAGGCCGTGAACGGCTGAGACGTTCTCCCCTGTGACCAGGGGTGCAGGTCCCCTCGAGCCCCACAGAGCTCACAGCAAGGGCCAGCCGGGGGGTGGAGACCCCAGGACACGGTCACCAAGCTGGCGAGGTGGCCTCGAGCGCAGGCAGACACAGCGCCTCTCCACTCAGGTCTCTCCCCTGCTCAGCAACCCCCCCATGGCTCCCCATGCCCCAGAGCCCACCACCCAGCCCTCCAGGCTTGTCCCGTGCCCTGATGGATCTCCCACTGCCTCATGGTCCCAGACGCGTCCCCAAAGTCACCCTCGACAGGCCCAGAACCAGCCTTGGCTCCCACCGTCCTGTGCACGCTCGCTGCCCCCCGTGCAGGCCACGTTCGCCCCTCCAGGCCCACGGCCAAGGCCCACTCTTCTCGCACGGAGGCTCTGAGCGCCGAGCGCCCTCCGTGCTGCGCCACCACCGGGAAGCCGATCCTACTTGACACACGTGAAAGCCGGGGCTCGGCCGGGGAGGGGACCTGCCTGTTCCCACCCCCCGAGCAAGTCGCATTACTTCCCGAAAGGGCGAGCAGCCCCTGGCTCCTGCCCCAGCTCGCCCAGGCCCCTCGGGGGACGCTCGCCACCCCAGCATGACTGCTGGCCTCGGTGTCCCCGTCAGGACGTGCGGTTGAGGGGGCGCCAATCCCACTTTGGAATTCGGTTCGTTGGGGTGCCGGGGGAGGAGAGGGGGCGCAAAGGGATCTGGGACCCCCAAGGGGGCGATGAGGAAATGAGGCTGGATGATCAGGTCTTAGCCTTCTTTTTTTACTAAAAACTCACACAAACCACTACTGGAGGGGATCAAAAAAATGTGCTGTTTCCTTGACAGTTTGTATATTTCTGACTACAGGTCTGTAGAAAAACGGGGGTGGGGCGGCACTTGTTAAGAACAAACCATTTGGGTCCCTGTTCGGGTAAAACTCTACGGTCACCCCTGGCGCAGCGGGCAGCGGGCAGCGGGCCGCACCCAGGGCTCCTGGCTGCAGAGAGCTTCTCGGGGCACATCAGAACCGAGGCCCGCCAGTCAGGGGGACCCTCGCACAGTTCAAACTCCTTCAGGCCTGATGAGGCCGGAGGGCCAGGGCCGGCTTCCAGGTGTGGGGACAGCCCGGCCTCTGGGTTCCGCATGCCAGCTCAGTACCCCCGGACGCTGAGGGGGCATGGCCAGACCCCTCGGGCCCTTGCGGCCGTGATGTGTCTCATCCGGAGACTCAACAGGACACAGACGCAGCACGACAGCCCCATCCCCCCAGGGGGGTCCCCAGGGAGCCACAGACCCCAAGGCGGACTCCTGATCGGGGGACAGCCAAGGAGAGGGCCCGAGGAGGCCGTGCTCTCCCAGAGAATGCGGGTGGGGAAAGTGGGGCCCTGAGGCCACGACGGGGGGACGTCCCCGCCGCGGAAAGAGCTGAAACCCCAGGGCCCGCCCGACGTGCCCCCGCTCACCCCTGCGGAGTGCAACCAGACACCACCGAGACCTGGCGTTTAGGGACGGTGACACCCGTGCCTGCCCGGGCCGGCCCGCGGCAGGGGTCAGCGGGCGCTCTGCGTGTGCGCAGGGGATGGGAGGCCTTCCAGGGCCGAAGCTGCTGAGGCACGTGGGGGCAGCCCCTGGTCACTCGCGCTGGCCCGGGGCTCCCGGTGGAGTCGGCTCAAGCTTCGGGCAAGTCCCGGAACCCTGGGGGCCTCTGGAGGGCCCAAGCGGCCTCCCCCGTCCCTGGAGGGCGGCATTCCACTGCCGGGAGAGAGCGGCCCACCCTGACTGGAGGGGCTCGAGGAATCTCCTGGGCGGAGCACCAGGCTTAGGGGCATCTCAGACACGCACACACACAAGCACACATGCACACACACATGCATGAACACACAAGCACACACATGCAGGCACACGCACACATGCAGGCACACGCACACAACCATACACATGCACACACGCACAAATGCACACACACATGCACATACACACACACAAACACACGCACACACACAGGGGTGGGCTCCGGCCTGGGACTGGGGGCCCTGCTCCCAAGGCCAGTGCGTGTCCCCCAAAGGCACGTAGCCCTGGGTCAGGGCAGCCACGGCAGGACCGCCCGGTGACCCTGTGTGAGCACCAGCGGCTCCCCAGGCCCCAGCGCTCAGCAGATGCCCAAGAATGTTCCTGAAATCTAATGGAGAACAGGAAGCGCACAGCTGCCTGCCGGGCCGCGGGCAGCGGGGGGGGGCAGCGGGCGGAGGCAGCGGGAGGGGGCAGCGGGCGGGGGCAGCAGGCGAGGGTAGCGGGTGGGGGCAGCGGGAGGGGGCAGCAGGCGGGGGCAGTGGGCAGGGGCAGCAGGAGGGGCTGACGAGACTTAATCCTCAGAATCCCTGCACCACCCTGCGCGTCCTGAGGCCGGGCAGGTGCCATGTAGCAACTGGGAACTGCCCCCCTCCACCATGCCCCCCCATGGGAACTGCCCCCCTCCACCATCTTACATATGGGTAAATACAGGAGAAAGAAATCAAGCAGCTCTCCTGGTTCAGGGAGGCACTGGCCCTCTGCCCAAAAGCTGTCCCCCCTCGCACCGCACCATTCCAGGGTGAGGGCACAGGAGAGGGAGGTGGGTGAGGGGGCACCCTGCCCCAGCGCTGGTGGGAGGAGCGGGTCTCACCAGCCTGCCCCGGGTGGCCCCTTGTGCATGGCACCCCTCCCCCAGCGTTCCTGCTGGGCAGAGCTCCCCCCACCCACCACCATCTGTACCCCAGGGAGGGGGGCCCCGGGCCCCGAGCAGGCTCGGTGCTGCTTGCAACACAGCGCCTGACATGCCACCCATTTACCCCCGGCAAGGCCCAGCCCGTGCCCCCCGCCGACCCGGCTGGAGGGACCCCTCCTGTGCGAATCTGGACTTGCTCAAACCTGACATGCCTTGCACGCCCCACCTGCTGCAGACAGCACCTCCGGGGTAAGCCCGGGCTGCGCTTCCCGCCCCGGCTGGAGGGCAGCGTGGGGCTGACTCACCTCCAAGCACCCTGCCTCCCCCGCCTGGCCCAAGGCCGACCCCCGCAGGGTCCCACAAATGCTTTGACACCCCCAGGCCATAAAGTGGCCACCTGCACCCAAGCCTGCAGTGCCTGCAGCCAGATGCTGGTGCGACTAAAACCTCCACTTAAAATCCACACAGCCCGTGTCCTCGGGCTCAGTGGCCCTGTCCCCTGTCCGCGGGTGGCACCGCAGCCAGAGCACAGGGAGGCCCAAACCCCGCATTTCGCATGTTCTCTGAGATTGTCTACTGGCGTGCGTGTCTAGGGAAGGGCTCCGACCTGAAATCCTGCCGCAGGATCCTCAGCCTCTCCACCAGGCACCTGGGCCAAGCAGGGAGGGCGGGGGTGGCCCCTGGCCAGCCGAGGCCCGGGAGGGGGGCAGGGAGCCTGCGGGGCGCCCCGGGTCCCGGGCTGCCAGACCCCGTCCTGTCGCGGCCGGGCGGGCAGCAGCGGGCTGGGGGCGGGCAGCGCCCACGGTGGTGGACAAGGGCCCTGGACAGATGTGGGTCCCCGGCCTCCACGGCAACACCCACCCCTCGATTCGCACAGCCTGGAGGGTCCACAGTGGCCGCACCCGCCTCCTGCTTCCAGACCCTGAGCCCCCCTTGGGGAGGAGTGTGGAAATCGCCCCAAGGGGCCCCAATACCCCCGGGCCACCGACCTGCTCCCAGGCCTCCGGCCTCACTCCGCGCTGTCGGGGCACTTCGCTCCACTGGAAGCACGGCGAGCTCTCTTTACGAGTTCTCCTTCCTCTAAACCCAAGGCCACCGAAACCCAGCGGAGCCATGTTCTGCAGGGGGGGCGCCGGGAACTGCCGCGGCCACGGCCCGTCTTTGGTACCAGAGGCCTCGTGTCCCCAACTGCTGCTGCAGATGAGGCAACGAGGCTCAGAGACACCAAGGAACTTGCCAAGGTCACACAGCCTGAGCGGGCAGGGCTCGGCCATCCCTTCCTTGTTTTTGCCCTCAACTCTCTGGCTCTTGTTCTCCTCCTGAACTCCGATTCAAGGAAGGATGGCACTAGGGGAAGCATTTCCCGTGTGCCTAGTCAGAGCGGGCACCCAGATTGTCGGCCCCGGCGTGGGGAGGGCAAGGATGCGCAGGACGGAGCGTCACGGGGGCTCGGTCACACGCGGGCAGCACACAGTGGCCCCTCCCCGTTGCACCGTGCCTTCTGGCCGTGTCTTCCACCCCCAGGGCCCAGCTGGCATACCAGGTGCCCAAGGGCGTGGTGGGCGGCCCGCCGTGGCGGCAGGGCCCTGCGCCCACTCACAGCCTGTCTGCAGCTCCGAGGCCCCGGCTCAGCCTGGACAAGCCGCTCTGCGTGGAACTGCCCGCCGCCTCCGGGGACACGGGGCCTTCGGGCTCAGTGTCAAGTCACTTCTGTTTGATTAGCAAGTACTCGCCTCGTTAGAGACCCCAACCGTCCAAAAGACAGGAGGAAAAGTAGCCCCCTGCTCTCCCTCCTGGCAGGAAGCCCCTCTTGGCACCCTGGTAGGCATTTGGGCAGGACAAAGTCACACCTGCACAGGTGCAGGCACACCTGCCTGCAGTATCATTACCTAGAACGTTAGCGTAACAGTGTGGTAGGGTAGGACTTGGTACGATATTACAACGTATGCTATCACTTAGTAGAATATGGTGTGATAACATGCAACTCAGTATATAAGAAGGTGTACTACAACAGGTTATAATGTAACACTGAATTATGTTACGTTACATTATGTTATGTTACGTTATGTTAATCATTTTTTCATGAGACAGGCCCTTGTGTGCCCAGCTGTACTGGCGTTTTCAGGACTTGGAGTTGTCCTGGGTGGTGCTGCAGGGACAGTTACCGGACATTGTATGTCCTCCCATGGCCCACTGGGTGAACTGGGGGAGAGTGTGGGCTATGGTGTGGACCATTGACCATGAGGTGCAGCGGTGCTCAGAGATGTATTCACCAAGTGCAATGAATGTCCCATGATGATGGAGGAGGTTGTTGTTATGGGGGGAAGAGTGGGGGGAGGGGGGTGGGGGGCATATGGGGACCTCATATTTTTTTAATGTAACATTAGAAAAATAAAAAAGACAAAAAAGAGAAGAAGAAAAAAAAAGACGGTACCTCAGCGTCTCTGCAGCACCTAGCCAGCTCTGTAAAAGCTGCTTAATGTCCGTGTTTTATTTTGTAACAGGTGTATGGAGATGTAACGCACAGAACAAACACTCCACTTTTTTAAACTGCACAATTCAATGGTTTTTAGGATAGTCACAGTTCCACAATTGTCACCACAATTTTAGAACATTTTATCACCCCCGAAGCACCCTGCCCCGCCAGCACGTGCTCCTCCACCCCTGGCCGCGACAACTGTTCCTCCCGTCACAGCCCCAGACAAACGAGTCCTCTGACGTGTGGCCCCTGCTGACCGGCTGCTCTCACAGGGCGCGTGCCGGGTGCCCCCCAGCCGGGACGTGCCCCCCGACTTGGCTGCTTTTCACGGAGCACGGCCCTCGCCGTGCGGCTGACGCTCCCGTGCCCTCCCTCGCTGGTGCACGCCTCAGCTGCCTCCACGGCAGGGCCCTCCTGAGCAGAGCCGCCAAGCGTGTCCCCCTGCGTGCTTCTCGGGGGCTGTCTTCACTTCTCCCGGTGGACGCCTTGGGTTTTAAGCCTAACCCGGGAGGAACCGCCAGGCGGCTTTCCACAGCCGCCACCCCCTTTTACATTCACAGCGGCGTCCCCCGCGTCCAGCACAGCACAGCGCTGCTTCAGCCTCCTCGGTGCGTGTGAAGTGGCGTCTCAGTGTGGCTTTGACTGGCTTTTCCCTGATGGCAAATGCGCTTGTTGGCCATTTGTAGATCTTCTCGGGTGACATGTCTATTCAGATCCTCTACTCATTTTTTTTTTAAGATTTATTTTATATATTTCTCTCCCCTTCTCCCCACCACCCATTCTCTGCTCTCTCTGTCCATTCGCTGTGTGTTCTTCTGTGTCTGCTTGTGTTCTTGTCAGCGGCACTGGGAATCTGTGTCTCTTTTTGTTGCGTCATCTTGCTGCGTCAGCGCTCCGTGTGTGGCACCACTCCTGGGTGGGCTGTGCTTTTTTCACGCAGGGCGGCTCTCCTTATGGGGCGCACTCCTTGCATGTGAGGCTACTGTACACAGGGGACACCCCTGTGTGGCAGGGCACTCCTTGCGCGCATCAGCACTGCGTGTGGGCCAGCTCCACACGGGTCAAGGAGGCCCGGGGTTTGAACCACGGACCTCCCATGTGGTAGGCGGACGCCCTAACCACTGGGCCAAGTCTGCTTCCCCGGCCCCATGCTTACTTTTAAATGTATTTGTCTTTTTTTTTTTTAAGATTTATTTATTTCTCTCCCCTCCCCCCCACCCCGGTTGTCTGTTCTGTGTCTATTTGCTGCATCTTGTTTCTTTGTCCCCTTCTGTTGTTATCAGCGGCATGGGAATCTGTGATTCTTTTTGTTGCGTCACCTTGTTGTGTCAGCTCTTCATGTGTGCGGCGCCATTCCTGGGCAGGCTGCACTCTCTTTCGCGCTGGGCGGCTCTCCTTACGGGGCGCACTCCTTGCACGTGGGGCTCCCCTATGCAGGGGACACCCCTGCGTGCCAGGGCACTCCTTGCGCGCATCAGCACTGCGTGTGGGCCAGCTCCACACGGGTGAAGGAGGCCCAGGGTTTGAACCGCGGACCTCCCATGTGGTAGACGGACACCCTGACCACTGGGCCAAGTCCACTTTCCTTATTTGTCTTTTTTGACAAACAAATGAACATACATACACCTGACACATCCATCTACCTATATATCTAGATGCAGACTTTTCTTGGATAGATGGTTTTGAAATATTTTCTCCCCGTCTGTGGGATGTCTTTTCACTTTCTCGATAGAATAAAAGTTTTTATGGATGAAGTCCAATTTATCTGCTCCTTCCTTTTGTTGCCTGTGCTTTCGATACCACGCGGAAGCAGCCATTCTCTAATTCAAGGCACCGAAGCCTGGGCTTTCTCTGGAGCTTTACAGGGCTAGCTCAGTCTCCCAGCGAGCTTGCCTGCTCTAATTCCAGCGCGGGAGTCCCCTTGGCCTGGGATGTGTGTCTGCCGCGAGGCCGCGATGCACAGGTCCACTTCAACGGCAGGACCGCCTGCTCTTGGCCACCCGCACGCCCACGCCTGACCTGTGGGGACAGCACGTCCTCAGCCGGGCGGGGCAGGGACATTCCAGCTGAGAAGTGACAGCGCCGCGTGCGCTGCTCTGGGAATCCCCGATGCCTTCAGAACCACCTAGAGGACGGGCTGTTACCCGACCCCGCGCCGCCTCGCCCTGGGCAGGGGGGAACGGCCAGCCCTGGGGACCTCCCCTTGGCCGACGTGAAGATCGGGGTCCACGGGGGGGGGGGGGTCTGGCCGCTGCCCCAGTCTGAGCCCCTTCCCTCAACAAACATCCCTGGAGCTTCCTGGCGTGGGGGGTGCTAGCGGGGGGCATCTGGGCAAGGGGTCCCGGCCCCACCGCTGGAAGGGAGGGCCCTGGGGGTGGCTCTGCTCCAGCTGCCCTTCCCGGGGGTCTCTGGGCACCCGCAGGGTGAGGGCTTTGGGATGGGGGTGAGGAGCCTGCGGGAGGGGACCCCGGCGCAAGCAGCAGGCGGGTCGGGGGGTCCCCACCCGGCCTCCGCCATCTCCGACCCTCACCGGCGCACCACCCTGCACCCTGCTCCGGGCCCAGCCCCCAGTCCTTCCTCGCCCCTGCCTCCCCTTTCCTCCCTCTCCCCGGTCCCCGCCCCCTCAGCTTCCCCCACCCACCGTCCTCGCTGCATGCCACCCCGTCACCACGTGGGATTTAAGCGGGTTAAATACTTATTGTCTTCACCCGACAGCTGGACGCGCCTTGTTCTTGAGAAGTGGAACCCCCTCTTGGCCAGGGCGGGGTGCCCTGCCTCGGCCCTACTGGGCCCCAGCAGGAGGGTCCTTAGAGCCGGGGGCCATCCTGGGCAGCCGGGCAGCACCCCCTCCATGCCCGTAGTACCCCACCCCGCCCTGTGACAGCCCCAAGCGCCTCCAGACGTTGACCCCGGGGGACGCCGCCCCAGCCGAGAAGCACCGTCTTTAGGAGAGAGGGAAGGGCAGGATCTGGGGCGTGGGAGGGGACGGGATGAAGGGGAGGAGGGGCGCATGGGGCTGGGGGTCCGGTGGCTCTGGTGCAGACGCCAGGGTCAGAGGCAGCCAAGGCCAGGCGCGGCTCCGACACCCCCCACCCGGCCACGCTGAGCCAGGCCCTCCGGTTCCCCGAGGCGGGGCCGCCACCCAGGGCTGTGGCCGACACCCCGAAGGAGAAAGCTCCCGCAGCCCCGGCACCGGCAGGCGCCCTTCGGCGCGGGCGGCCGCCGGCTCTGCTAACTCGGCGGAGCTGCAGCAGGGCCGCCACGCCTGCCCGGCCCCGGGCTTGCCCACGGGACTCCGAAAAAAGCCGCATGCTCCCGGCCGTCTGGGCTGTACCTGGCTCTCCGGACATCCCCATGGCGCGCATCCGGGCAGCTCGCGCCGGTGCCGGTGGAGGCGGCGGGCAACAGCGGGCCGAGGGGCAAGCCGGCACATCCCCGGGCAGCCACGCCAGGGGGTCACGTGGCCGCTGACACCCTCGTGCCCGAGGAGGCGCGGGGCCAGCCCCTTCCCGGCACACCAAAATAGACTGCCCTCGCGCCAAAGGGCCACCTGCTTCCCAGGCGTCCGGGAAAGGGACGCTGAGCAGGCACCGTGGGGGCGGGGGTGGGGGCCATGTGCTGCCTACGAGTTCACACAGCCCTCCCAACAGCCCTGGGGCTGGGAGGTTCAGCCCCACGTACCAGAGGGGAAACTGAGGCTCGGGGCGCTCAAGTGATCTGTGGAGGGAGGTCCCCGGGCAGGGAAGGGCAGTGCTGGGCGTCCCACCCAGCTCTGGCTGATGGTGTGGTCCCGTTAGGTGCCTGTCTCCGACCCCTTTGGCCTTAGGGACCTCTGGAAGCGGCAGTGCTGCTTGGAGCACTCAGCTGTGCCCGTGACCTGCTTGCCTCAGACAGGGCGACACACCAGGGGCAGCCCAGCACGTGCCCAGGCCATGCCCAGCTCACGCCCGACCTGTGCCCAGCACATGCCCGACTCCGGCACAGGCCCATGCCCACTGCATGCCCAGGCCTTGCCCAGCTCTGTGTCCGGCCCCATGCTCCACTCGTGCCCAGCCCCTGCCCAACCCGTGCCCAACTCTGCCAACCTCATGCCCAGCCTCGTGCTCTGGACATGCTCGACCCTATGACCATGTCCACATCGAGCCCCATGCCAGCTCTGGGCTGCAGCTGGGCCAAGACGAGGCTGAAAGGATGGCAGGGACGTGGCAATGACAGTGGCCCCACGCGGGGCTGAGCCCTGACATCCAATCCTCGCCCCTGTGACCCTGTCCTGTTATATCCCTACTTTCCTGATGAGGAAGCTGAGGCACAGAAAGGCAGATGGGGAGGAGCCAGCACTGGAGGAGACGGCCCCCGCCTCTGAGTCTGTGAGTCCAGCGGGCCAGGGTCACGGGGCAACGGAAGTGCCGCGTGGGGCAGGTCCGGCCTGGGAGCTCGAGAGGGACGCTGGGAGCAGAGCGCCCGGTGACACGTGGAGAGCGGGGACAGCTGGAGCATAAGGCACGGCCACGGCCACCTGAGACAGGGCCAGGCCTGGGGCGTTCCGACCAAGGGCGCAGTTCTGCTCTGAGGACAAGGGGCGGCCACCGGGGGGATCTGGCTGAGCTTTGGGGAGGCCTGGAGCAGGAGGGAATGGGGTCCCCTGGGCGCCACCTGGACCTGGCCGTGCCAGCACCAGATTGGCTTGCCCTGCCCTCAGAGGCGCAAACACAACCCAGGAACCCGGGCTCCAACCGGTGAAGAAGCCACCTGCGTCCCGACCCGAGAGGGACACCAACGCCCCCAGGCCTTGGGCCACCCCCCAGGCGCCTGGCTGAGCCCATGGGGCAGTGCTCCCAGCAGGCTCTCCGTCCTCCCAGAGCCTCGCGGCCGCTGGCCAAGCTTCTGGAACGCGGCATTCTCCCTGCCAGGGTCCCTGAGTGCCTGACGGGGAAGGGGCCCCCCAGGAGAGGGGCTGCATGGCAGGAGCCAGTGTCCTGGGACTGCCAAGGCCCCTGGCAGGGGCATGTGTGCTGGCCATGCCCTAATGACGCGCCCAATCAAAGCCCTAATCGTAACTCGATCACGCCCAGGTACAGACCAGATTACACACACCATCCAACAGCTAGTCTTGGAATTCATAACCACATCAGACTGCTGCACGGCTTTTCAACAAAAGCATACAGGTGTGTGTAGCGTGTATCCTGGACACATACATCATAGCACACATGTAAGCAGCCATGCATGTAAATGCAAGGGGAGAAGGCACTAGCCTGGGAAGGGGAGCCCCCGGGAAACCCAGGTCTGTCTCCATGGAAAGCCGGGAGGCAGGACCCGGCGGTCCCGTCCTCGCTCAGGCCAGGATGCAGCGTGCTCCAGCGTGGGAACCCGCCGCGGCCAGGAATCACTGCGCTACTCAGGGTTTTCCTTTCTCTCCCTGCATCTCCCGCTCCTGCCCGGCTTTAAGCCACGGCAGGCCCGAGCTCCTGGGCGTTGGCGGCCAAAGCTCACGTGCCTTCTGGACTCTGCGCAAAAGGGAAAAGGGAGAGGGACGGAGACAGAGGCTGAGAGAGGGGGATTCCCCAGCTCAGATGGGACTCCCAGGGCCAAGGGGAGGCGTGGGGTCCCCATGTCCTGTCCCCACCCGTCAGGGCTGGAGGAGCAGGTGGTGTGGCCAGCTCTGGAGGGGGACAGGGTAGCCAGCTCCAGAGGGGACAATGCAGCCAGCTCCAGAGGGGACGGTGCAGCCAGCTCCAGTGGGGTCGGTGCAGCCAGCTCCAGTGGGGGACGGTGCAGCCAGCTCCAGTGGGGGACGGTGCAGCCAGCTCCAGTGGGGGACGGTGCAGCCAGCTCCAGAGGGGACGGTGCAGCCAGCTCCAGTGGGAGACGGTGCAGCCAGCTCCAGTGGGGGACGGTGCAGCCAGCTCCAGAGGGGACAGTGCAGCCAGCTCCAGTGGGGGACAGTGCAGCCAGCTCCAGTGGGGGACGGTGCAGCCAGCTCCAGTGGGGGACGGTGCAGCCAGCTCCAGAGGGGACGGTGCAGCCAGCTCCAGTGGGAGACGGTGCAGCCAGCTCCAGTGGGGGACGGTGCAGCCAGCTCCAGTGGGGGACGGTGCAGCTAGCTCCAGTGGGGGACGGTGCAGCCAGCTCCAGAGGGGACGGTGCAGCCAGCTCCAGTGGGGGACGGTGCAGCCAGCTCCAGAGGGGACGGTGCAGCCAGCTCCAGTGGGAGACGGTGCAGCCAGCTCCAGAGGGGACGGTGCAGCCAGCTCCAGTGGGGGATGGTGCAGCCAGCTCCAGAGGGGACGGTGCAGCCAGCTCCAGTGGGGGACGGTGCAGCCAGCTCCAGTGGGGGACGGTGCAGCCAGCTCCAGTGGGGGACGGTGCAGCCAGCTCCAGTGGGGGACGGTGCAGCCAGCTCCAGTGGGGGACGGTGCAGCCAGCTCCAGTGGGGGACGGTGCAGCCAGCTCCAGAGGGGACGGTGCAGCCAGCTCCAGTGGGGGACGGTGCAGCCAGCTCCAGTGGGGGACGGTGCAGCCAGCTCCAGTGGGGGACGGTGCAGCCAGCTCCAGAGGGGACGGTGCAGCCAGCTCCAGTGGGGGACGGTGCAGCCAGCTCCAGTGGGGGACGGTGCAGCCAGCTCCAGTGGGGGACGGTGCAGCCAGCTCCAGAGGGGATGGTGCAGCCAGCTCCAGTGGGGGACGGTGCAGCCAGCTCCAGTGGGGGACGGTGCAGCCAGCTCCAGAGGGGACGGTGCAGCCAGCTCCAGTGGGAGACGGTGCAGCCAGCTCCAGTGGGGGACAGTGCAGCCAGCTCCAGTGGGGGACAGTGCAGACAGCTCCAGTGGGGGACGGTGCAGCCAGCTCCAATGGGGGACGGTGCAGCCAGCTCCAGAGGGGACAGTGCAGCCAGCTCCAGCGGGGACGGTGCAGCCAGCTCCAGAGGGGACGGTGCAGCCAGCTCCAGTGGGAGACGGTGCAGCCAGCTCCAGTGGGGGACGGTGCAGCCAGCTCCAGAGGGGACAGTGCAGCCAGCTCCAGTGGGAGACGGTGCAGCCAGCTCCGGAGGGGGACAGTGCAGCCAGCTCCGGAGGGGGACAGTGGCTCTCAGTCTTGCAGAGGCCCCTGGGGCCTGAGCTGGCAGGCCTGGGCAGAGGACCAGGAGGGCTGCCCTGAGCCCTGTCCCCACCCAGGGACTTCCCATGATTTGGGGGGCGGGGTAGGAGAGAGAAAACCAGGAGGGCCAGTAGGACAATCAGCACCTGCCCCCAGCATCCGCCGCCCCCTTCTCGGGCATCAGCACCCAGACTTCTCCACAGACCCGCCTCCGTTGCCCGTTCTCACCACCTGATTGGCTGGGACTGACCCCGCCTCCGCTCCACACTCGGCCCTGATGGGCTGCAGCCCACCTGCACATCCATCCTCAGCCTGGTGATGGCCTGGGGAGGGGGAGCGTTCTGCTGGACTTTGGGGGAAGAGCCCCCGTCTCTCTCTCCCCAGCCCCCTGGACAGGACCCTCGTTTCCTCCGGAGGATGTGGAGTGGGCTCCAGAGCCGTCCCTGCCCTGCCCAGAAGCTTCCAGGCTGGTCCTCAGGAAGAGACGCTGGGAAGCAGGGCTGAGTCCCAAAAACTCAGGAACCTTCCATGAAGGGCACCCGGGCGTCACGCTCGGAGCTGGGCTCTCTGCCCCTGGCCAGTGGCTTCAACTGCTCTGACGTCACACAGAGAGTGGCACGTCCCCGTCGAGAGGGGCCGGCACACGCAGGTGTGCTACCTGCAGGGCGGACAGTGGCTCTGGTTCTCGTCCACACCCTTCCTAGGACCCCCACCTGGGAAGAGCAGGTTTTTCTTGTGCTTGTCTTGGACTAGCTTTGGCCGATGGCAGGTGGGAAGAAGTGGCAACACGCCAGTTCTGCGCCTGAACCTTAAAAACTTCACCTCCTCTGCTGCCCCACTGTTTCTGTCTCTGCTTGTTGAGAACACCCCAGGTTTCCCAGCAGGAAGACGAGAGAAAAGGCAGAGCCGCACAGACCCTGCGCCGTGCAATTGATGGCTGGGGTGTGCTGCTGAGCGTTGGGCTTGTTTGTTACGCAGTACATTACTTTCCTACGGTTGCTGTAACAAATGACCACAAACTTGGTGGCAGAAATTTATTCCCTTACAGTTTTGGAGGGCAGAAGTCCACCATTAGGATTGTAAGGCCAAGGTCAAGATAGGGCCGTGCTGCCCTCGGAGGCCCTAGGGGAGGGGGCTTTCCTGCCTCTTCCGGTTTCTGGTGGTGGCCGGGATTCTTCGGGGCCTTCTGGCTGGAGGCTGCATTGCTCTGGTCTCTGCCACACGGACACACCACCCTCGGTCCTCTGTGCATCTATCACTAATCTCCACCCTCACTCCCTCACATTAGGACGTTTGTGATTACACTTGGGCCGTCCAGATAATCCAGGATCATCCTCCACCTCAAAGGCCTCGACTTAATCACATCTGCAAAGACCCCTCTTCCAAATACGATACCGTTTAACGCTGACGGGGCCGAGGGATCGGGAGAGAGGCATTTTTTTTCAGCCCAGCACACTCAGTAACAGTTTAAACCATCGATATAATACGCAAATGTATGCGTATATAAATGTATAACAAAAGCACTTTTTGCAAAACAGCACTTACCCTTGCTACTTGTGCCGTACGCTGTTATTTTTCTATTCAAGTCAAAGCGTTATATAAAAAAGGCTGCCTGTGACCCACTAATCTGATTTCCTGCCTCCCACTAACGGGTCACCACCTGCAGAGGAGAAAGTTCTACGCTGCGCTCTCCACCAGCTCCCGCGACAGGCCGCGAGGCCAGAGCAGAAACCACGGAGGCTTCGAGAAAACAGAGGAAAGCGCTCCACGCAACACCCGAGCGCGGCACGGCTAGCGCCTGCCTTGGTGACCCCCGGCTCCAGAACCTTCTCTCCGCCAGCTGCCCCTGAGCAGCTGCACTCCCTGCAGCTCGGCCGTCCCAGGCTTCATGGACAGGAATTCGGGGGCGCAGATGCCTAGAAGGTTCTCTGTGGGGACGAGGCTGCTTGGTGGAGGAAAAAAAAGCGCTGGGAATGGCAGCTGGGGCTGCCCTGGGGCTCGCTGGAAAGGGGTGCACGGGCCCCAGGGCCTTCCTTACCCGCCTCTCACGGCCCCCTCCTCCATGGCACACCCCCCGCCCCGTATTTTAACACGGGCCTTCACCCCGACAGCACGACTGCTTCCACCACTCACTGTAATATCAGTAGTTACAGTGAATTACAGCTTCGATTATGAACGCTGCTTAAAAGCTGAGAAGTAAGATCAGGGGCTTGAAAAATGTTTGATAGGGCGGCGGACTTGGTTCAAAGGCTAGAGCATCCGCCTACCACATGGGAGGTCCAGGGTTCAAACCCAGGGCCTCCTGACCCACGTGGTGAGCTGGCCCATGCGCAGTGCTGATGTGCACACGGAGTGCCCTGCCATGCAGGGGTGTCCCCTCCGTAAGGAGAGCTGCCCAGTGCGAAAGAAAGTGCAGCCTGCCTAAGAATGGCGCTGCGCACACGGAGAGCTGATGCAACAAAAAGAAACACAGATTCCTGTGCCGCTGACAACGACAGAAGTGGATAAAGAAGATAGCAGCAAATAGACACAGAGAACAGACAACCGGGGTGGCGGAAGGAAGGGGAGAGAAATAAATAAAAATAAAATCTTAAAAAGAAAAAAGAAAAATGTTTGCTAGAAAAATAAAGATGTTGAGCAGGACTCTTAGGCGGGGAGGGCAGCGGCGCTCTTCCAGGACGTGGCAGTGGTAGTCCGGGGCACACCCACCCACCGCATCGCGCACCAGCTCTGGGACCCGGCCTGGTGGTGTCTCCTGAGCCTCAGTTTCCTCTTCTGTAAAACGGGGGTGCAGGGGGCACCCCGTCAGGAGAGCCTCTCACACACGTCGAGACGTCCCGCCAGGCCCCCCATCTCCAGTGGGACACAGGTGTGCCCGGACACCTCGAGCAGGTGGGGACAGGTGGGCCATGCACCTGCGGGTGGGAAGTGGGACCCGTCACCGGGGCGTTTTTGCCCCCAGCCCTCGGGTGTGGGCTTCTGGCAGGCAGCAGGGCTGGGCTTTGGAAAGTGGCATGGAAGGAAAGAGCCGAGAAAGGTGGGGAGACTAGACCGGGGAGATTAAAGCAAAGAGGCCGCGGCCTCAGGTGCTGCAGGTGAGAAAAAAGCAGCAAGCGTCTCTAAGGACACCTGGGGGACGGGGGGACTGCTGGAGACCTGGACCCACTCCCAGGTGGGCTGTGCTCAATACTGAGGAGGGAGAATGCCAGGCTGCCGGCAAGTACCTTCCGTCGTGTTCAGGAAAGGGAGAGAAAGAACCTGCAGGCAACAGTCGCAGCCGGTGTGCGCAGGGGAGGGTGTCACAGGGTCGGGGCTGTTGTTCCGATCTGCTTTATTTTTAAAAAATTTTTTTAAGATTTATTTTATTTATTTCTCTCCCTTCCCCCCTGTTGTCTGCTCTCTGGTCCATTTGCTGTGTGTTCTTCCGCGTCCACTTGCATTATTTGGTGGCACTGGGAAACAGAGTCTCTTTTTGTTGCGTCATCTTGCTGCGTCAGCTCTCCATGTGTGCGGCGTCACTCCTGGGCAGGCTGTGCTTTTTTTGTGCTGGGCAGCTCTCCTTACGGGGCGCACTCCTTGCACGTGGGGCTCCCTCCTTGCGCATGGGGCTCCCCTACGCAGGGGCACCCCTGTGTGGCACGGCACTCCTTGCGCGCATCAGCACTGCCCATGGGCCAGCTCATCACATGGGTCAGGTGGTCCTGGGGATCGAACCCTGGACCTCCCATGTGGTAGACGGACGCCCTATAAGTTGAGCCACGTCCACTTCTCAGCTTTGTTTTAATATCTGTCAGCTGAAACTTTTTCAAAATAGGAAGTTGGGGAGACGGAGGAGGGAGAGACCCCCGTCTGGAAGGGGCTCGAGCGGCAGGGCCGGCAAGCTGTGCCTCCAGGACCTGTCTGCAGCGACGGAGGCAGACCCACGGCTCGACCCCTGGCTTTGCCACCGAGCAAACTCTCTCCTCTCCTGGCCTCAGTTTCCCCTTTGTAGCCAGAGTCGATAAGTTGTGGCTTGCACACCCCCATGCCTCCCCAGCTTCCTAGAGCCGGGGGCAGACACGGGCGACAGATGGCCTGCTCTTTGACTCTGCTGGGACTTGTCCTCAGAATCCTTCTCAACACAGCACTCCCGGAAAGCTGTGCCAATCCCCTGGGGTCGGCCCAAGAGAAGACGGCGCCTCCTCTGGCTCCTTCCTGAGACCGCCCTCTTCAGGTGAAGCTCAGCCAGAACCTGTTTGACCACAAGTTTTGACCACATCCCCCTGTGGCACGGCCTTCAGGGCCACCGCCTCCTGCAGGACCCAAACCCAAACGCCTTGCCCTGGCGGCACTTCCTCAGGCGCCAGGCGCAGGGGGCGGGTGTCCTTGGGGCCAATTCCCAGCCGCCCCCGGCCCTTCATCCCGCATCTCTGCTCACCCGTTGGTGCCCGGTCTGGAATGTTCTCCTCGCTCACCTGACCAACTCCTGCTCCAACCTGAACGCCCAGCAGGCCTCCCTCCTCCAGAAAGCCCTCTCCAGTGTCCCTATCAGAGCCAGTCCACCCCGACCTGCGAGCCCTGCCAGGGGGGACGGAGCCGGGAATGTACGGGTCAGCCCAGGGGGGCAGAGAGTGGGCTCTGCCCGGGCCTGACGAGTGACCGAGGGACGGAGTGAACACAGGGAGGCAGCTGGATGCCCTGCAAGGAGACGCTTGGCTCCCGGCACTCCGAGCCCTGAGGAGCCCAGGGCCGGCCACCTCGGCAGGTGACTTGCTCGCCGGCCTCGTTTCCTCATCCGGGCGTCAGGGACAGCTCTGGCTGAGGAGTGGTCCATGTGCTCCTGGGCCCGCACAGCGGCCTGACTTGGAGATCAGCTTTTGCAGATGGAATCGAGTCGAGAGGAAGCAGGGCGGGCCTAACTCCAGAGGCTGGGGTCCTCGTAACAGACAGGAGGGGACATGGGGACATGGACCCACAGGCACATGGACACACGGGGAGACTGCGTGACCGTGAAGACAGACGGGGGCGATGCGGCCATGAGAAGGGGCGCCCCGCCGGCCGCTGCGAGGGCCCCCAGGGGAGCGGCCTGCCCCCCTGGATTTGGGGTTTCGGGCCCCCCGAGCCGGGAGGGCAGACGTTCCAGTGGTTCCAGTGGACCCTGGTCTGTGGCACTTTATTGGCAGCCCCAGGAGACTAACCAGGGACACTACCAGTGTCCATGTCACAGGGTCATGGCCAGGAAACCGGGCCTGCTCGGACAGGGGGACAGCACTGAGCCCCCCCGACTCGGAGCCGCCCGCTGGGCCACTGCGCACGAATCGCGCCAAAAGGTGGTCCCGCACGGGGGAGGCGGCGCTGGCGGTGGACGGGGTGCGCCCCGCCAAGCCCCTCCTGGGAGAGGCTTTACGGCTCCATGGTCCATCGCCAGCCTGAACCTGCAGTCCCTGGACAGCGGGCGGCTGCGAGGGGCGCCCCGTTCCTCCGCGGTGCCCTCTTCAAATCCCGTTAGGAGGGAGTTGGGGGCATGGGGGAGGGGGGCGCAGGACCTTCTCCAAGTCCACGCGTCCACGCGGGTGCCCCTGCCCGGCGCGGGTCCAACAGCAACTTTCTACCCACCGCCGCCTGGGGTGCGAGCTTTTTTTTAAGATTTATTTATTTTTTATTTCTCTCCCCTCCCCTCCCCCCTTGTCTGCTCTCTGTGTCCATTCACTGTGTGTTCTTCTGCGTCCTCTTGTATTCTTGTCTGCGGCACCTCTCCAAGCCCCATGAGCCCAGCTCCTTCCCACCCAGCTGTGGCTGGAGGCCCGTTTCTCTCCAGGCCTGCTCAGCCACTCGGGCTCCGGGCCCTGCAGCCGCCAACTCTCAGGGAAGGCTCCTCTCCCGGGGCCTCTGCCTGTCTCGGGGCTTGCTCTCTTCCTCTGTGTTCTTCTCTGTGTGTCTACTTCTCTGTTCTCGACTGAGTGTGTTTATATAGGTCCCCAAGGGGCGGGGACTTGAGAAACGGACTTGGCCCAGTGGTTAGGGCATCTGTCTACCACATGGGAGGTCCACGGTTCAAACCCCGGGCCTCCTGGCCCGTGTGATGAACTGGCCCAAGTGCAGTGCTGATGCCACCAGGGCAATCTGGGTTCCGGCAAAGCGAGCGTCTGTGGCCAGGCGCCAGCCACACTGCCCAGAGCACCACCGGGTCCACCTTAATTTTCCTCCATCCGCGCACTTGAGGCCAGCGGTGACCAACGTCACCAAGTTCGGCCAGCGGCTCGCAGAGCTTCTGAGCTCTCGGATGGAGCCTCAAGAGGCCCTGTCCGGGCAGGACCACCCACTCTTTGGCACAAAGCAGGAAGCGGTGCAACCCCCTCCCAAGGCACTCCCGGGGCTTCCCACATGGCTCCGGGGGGGTGGAGGACTGTGAAGACACCACCGTGCAAAGCAGAGAGGCCGCTGGGTAAGGGCGTCCCGAGGCTCCCGGGGGCCTCCCAGCCACCGCACACCTGCCTAGGTCCCTGGGCCGGATGCCAGCCGCCGACCCCTCGGAAGTGCCAAGGCCATGGGAGAGGCAGGCTCTATTCCCAGCAGGAGTGACCCTCTTTCCCAGAAGCGGGGCAGGGACGGCTGGGCCACCAGCAGGGGCTTGGGGCTGGCTCGAGACGCCTCCCTGAGTCTCGGGGCCTCGCTGGTCCACGCGGCCCTTGACCCCACCGCTGCCCCTCGGGCCGACCGCAGCTTCCCGGGACGGGGGCCCTGCCTGCCTCCTCTCCGCAGCCCCAGTGTCGTCTGGCCAGTGGCCTGCCTCGCACCTGACTGTCCTCTGTGGCTGCAGACGCGGAGGGCCACGTCCCCACTGCCCTCGGCGGGAAGCTGAAAGAGCCATCGGAGGTGGGCTCAGCGCTCCCTGCCGGGATGACCGGGTCCACTGAAAGCCCTAATCTTGATTTAATCAAGTAAATGTAAAGCCTTTGCATTTAAATCAAAGGGTATTGCGCCCAGGGGAACAGACCAGGGTGCAAACTTAACATCTCTTTTTGGGATTCATAAATAACATTAAACGGCCACAGCCCCCCGGGAAAGGCTGTGCCCCCACCCCCAAGGTGCCTGAGCGGACCCCCAGGTGTGGAGGAGGGAGAAGTGCTGGTCGCAGAGTTCAGGAAAGCGCGACGCCCACTCTCCCACTTCTTAACTGCGGGTGAACCAGTCACATCAGCAGGTGTAGACAAGGCCTGGGTGGTGGAGACGGACAGCGTCCTTTCAAGCCACTTTTCTCATTAAAATCGGTGGCCACACCTGTGCCCTGCGGACACCTCCCCTCCTCCCCTGGGACCTGTGCTCCAGGGTCACTTGGCAGGGCCCACGCTCAGCTGAGCGCCACCCCCGTCTCCAGCCCCCGCAGCCCTGGCGCCTGGCGAAGCAGCTGGCTCTCCTGCCGGGCATCTCAGGGTGGCAGAAAAGGACTGGGATGGGGGACAGCCAGCCCTGGGCTCACCCTGCAGCTCCGACTCCTCCTTCTCCTGTGTGAGCTCAGCCACCCCCACCCCTCAAGGAGGCGCGCAGCTGCCCTGCAATTCATTTCCGTCTGCCAGCAGCTCATGGGCACCTAGGGAGACGGCCTTTGCCAAATGCAGTCCCGCGCGTCGAGTCGTCCAAGCAGCGATCGATAGCTGAGCAAGCCAGCTCCGTCGCACTCTGCGTGGTGGCCGCGCGGCGTTTTATCTGACTGTGTTCCGCCTCCCTGGCCCGTGCGGCCCTGGTTGGGGTGACGCTCTCTCACCCGGCTGGGGGCTTAGGTCCAGCCGTGTCGCTGGCCACTCCCAGGCCCCCTGCGTCCCGGCCGGGCTGAGCTGCCCAGGGCTGCCCTGGTGGGCCACGCTCTTGCACCCAGTGACTTGGCACAGTGCCACCCTTCTGGGGTGCCCCCAGACCCGCCAGCCACCCAGTCCCCGTGCACACGCCCTGGGGTGCGCTCCCTGTGCCCCCCTCCCGCTCGCCTCCGCTGGGCGCAGCCTGTCTGTCTGTCCAGCCACCACGGGATGACACGCTCGCGGCCGTCGGTGATCCGTTCTGGAATAGAATTGAAGGCCAGGCAGCGAGCGAGACGCCACCCGCCGGCTCTGCAGGGCTCAAAGCCCGGTTCCACTGTACCTGTTGCGTGCCCCGGACCACCGCGGGGGGTCACGGTGGCCTCCCCATGGCAAGAGGCCTGAAGGAGGTGGCATGCAGCTGAGGCCGTGCTTACACAGAGGCTATGACACCAGCTGGCGCCCAGGGAAGCGGACATGGCTCAACTGATAGAGCGTCCACCTACCACATGGGAGGTCCAGGGTTCAATCCCCAGGCCTCCTGACCCGTGTGGAGCTGGCCCACATGCAGTGCTGGTGCACACAAGGAGCGCCCTGCCACGCAGGGGTGTCCTCCACATAGGGGTGCTCCATGCACAAGGAATGCGCCCTGCAAGGAGAGCTGCCCCCCACAAAAAAAGCACAGCCTGCCCAGGAGTGCCGCTGCACACATGGAGAGCTGACACAGCAAGATGACGCAATGAAAAGAGATACAGATTCCTGGCGCCACTGAGAATGCAAGCAGACACAGACCACACAGCGAACAGACACAGCGAGCAGAAAACTGGTGGCGGGGGGTGTGGGGAACAAAAAAGAAGCCTGAGGACCACGGCACGAGGCCATCACCCCATTTTGCCTCGATTGAAGGACCCAGTGGTGCTCTCGGGGAGGCGGTGCTGGGAGGACGCTCCGCGAGCGGGGAGGGGGGACCCCACCTCTGGGCTTTATAGTCACGTGGGCTGGGCAAAGCACCCCCCCATCTCAGCCCAAGGGCCGGCCTGGAAACTGGGTGCAACCACAGCCACCCCTCGGGGCTCTGGGTGGGGGATGGAGCTGCACCACCGCGCCACCGGCACCTGGGCACCAGGATGGCCCCGGGAAGGGCAGATCACGACTTGCAAGAGGCGGATCCCCGGCTCCCACGGCCACGCGCTCCGGCCAGCAGCCGGGCTCCCGAGGCTGCCAGCCCACGCCGGGCTCCTGAGGCTCTCTCCAGAGCCCGGCCACGGCGTGTGCTTCCCGGCGAGGACGCGGGACTTCAGACTGGCCCCCGAATCCTCACCGCCCCAGGTAGCAGCGCAGGTGCCGAGCCCCCTTTTAGAGCTGCGGGCTCCGTTATCACCGACGTGCACACGCTGCATCCCCGTGGCTGTGACATGGCGACGCCGCGGCGTCCACCTCCCGGAACAGAGATGGCCGTCCCTCCCGCGAGCCCCGAGCTGGGCCGCGGCCAATGGCCGCTCTCTGAGCCCCGACATCAGCGTGGGAGACGCGCCTTCCCCGGGAAGGGGCCAAGCCCGTCACCTGCACTGTTATATGAATAAACAGGGCACGAGGAGAAGGCCGCAGCGCTTGCAAAAAAGGAAAAGCGGCCCCGTCCACCCAGCGAGGTGTTTCCTCTAGTGTGTCTTTCTGAATAATTTGCAGAGATCAAACTGCACATAAAACTCTAGCCCTGCGTTCTTCATTCAGCACCCGCGTTAATGCAATCTTCTACCAACCCTTCCTAATCCTCTCAACGGCTGCAGAAAGTTCCTTTATCGGCAGTTCTAACCGTGAGGTCTAGGGACCCCTGGGGTCGGGGGGGGGGAGACCCTAGCAAGGGGTCAGCAGGGCCCAATCTATTTTCATAAGACTCAGACGTCATCTCCCTTTTTCGCTCTCATTTTCTCCTGAGAGAACCATGGCATTTTCCAGAGGCTGCAGCCTATCACAAGTGATTGAATCCAGAAATGGCCGTGCAACTCCCGCCGCCTTCTATTAAGCCAGACATTAAGGAGCCTGCGAATACGTCAAGCAGTGACGCTCTGCTCACAGAAATGCCACCACAGCCGTGTACACGGGTGTGTCATTCTTAGCCAAGGGATCAGCAAATATGTTTCAAATATTTCCACTTTTAACTTCTAATGCAGTAAATAGCAACAAATACAACCCACGTAAACAAAAGCTCTTGGGGTTCCCCGATGATTTGGAGCTAAAGGGGTCCTAAGTCCCAAAAGTTTGAAAACCACCACCAGCGACGGGCAGGAGCTGCACTCTGCAGCTGGCCACGGATCGTGCCTGTTGCAGGACATCCAACCCCTGCACTGGACGGGCTTCTTGTGCAGAAATCTCAGCCTGCACTTTGGAATTTTCTTTTTGATTTTTAGGTACTGAGCCCAGGATTGAACCTGGGACCTCGTATGTGGGAAGCCCCTCAACCACTGGGCCGCATCGGCTCCCCTGAGTTGTTCTCCCATTTGTTTGCTTGTTGCTGGTTTTTTTGTTTGTTTTAGGAGGCACTGGGGACTGAACCTGGGACCGCCCATGTGGGAAGCAGGCGCTCAACCTCTTGAGCCACATTCGCTCCCTGGAACGTTTCTCCAGCAGACGTGTCCAGACGTCGCGCACTGCGTCCGGGGCTCTGGGGCGTGTAAGGCTCAGGACACCCTGCTAACTGCCCCCCTGGACGGAGGTGCCGACAGAAGCTGCCTCCAAGTCTGTGACAGTGTCTTGCTCACGGGGCCTGGGAAGACAGTTAAATTTAGCTGCGCTAAGAGCATTTTTTATCCTACAAGAACTCATTCTCTCATGCCCTGAGCCGCCCTCGAGAGCTCCCGGGGACAGAAAAGGGGGCAGTTCCAGGCAGAGAAAGCTCCGAGAACCGCTCAGTCACGGCCCCGAAAGACACCCTGATCCCCGGAACCCGTCAACGTGGTCCAAAAAGGAGGCCTGCAGCTGTGACGAAGGACCTGAGACGGGGAGAGCGTCCGTGGACTCCAAATGCCACCGCCAGGGTCCCTGGGACAGGGAGGCAGAGGGGGACGGGGCAGAGCCACGGAGGGGGCCACGTGGAGACGAGTAGGGCAAGCGAAAGAGGCAACCTTGATTACTGGAGTGACGTGGCCACGCGCCAGGGCCATCGGCGGGCTCCGGGGGCTGGAGGGGGGTGCACACAAGCTCCCCAGTGCCCCTGGGAAATGTGGGCTGCCCACTCCTGGGCTTGGGCCCAGCGGTGCTGACGGTGGACGCCTGCCTTCCAGAACTGGGAGGGTAACCTTCTGTGGCTGTGGCGGGCTTCTCCTTCAGTGCTAGCTGTTTTTAGAATCCCCTCGAATCGCCAGCTGAGCCGGGTCGGCCAGGAGGGGCTGGTGGGCACAGGACGCCTCTCGAACAGGAGCGGCCTTCTTTCAGCGAGGAGAGTCAGCCCGGATAGCGACGGAGAGGCAGAGCCCGCAGCTGTGCCCCCTACCCGCTGCCCTCAGCCCACAGCTGTGCCTCCTGCCCGCTGCCCTGAACCCACAACTGTGCTCGCTGCCCTGAGCCCACACCTGTGCCCCCTGTCCTAAGCCCACAGCTGTGCCCACTGCTGGGAGTGCTGAGCTTGCACCTGTGCCCCCTGCCCTGAGCCCACACCTGTGACCCCTGCCCCCTGCCCTGAGCCTGCAGCTGTGCCCCCCGCCAGGTGTCCTGAGCCCACAGCTGTGCCCCCGCCTACTGCCCTAAGCTCATAGCCATGCCCCCTGCCCTGAACCTGCAGCTGTGCCCCCTGCCCACTGTCCTGAGCCCACAGCTGTGCCCCCTGCCAAGTGTCCTGAGCTCACAGCTGTGCCCCTGCCCGCTGCCCTGAGCCCACAGCTCTATACCCTCTGCTGGGTGTCCTGAGCCCACAGCCATGCCCCCTGCCCTGAGCCTGCAGCTGTGCCCCCTGCCCACTGCCCTGAGCCCACAGCCGTGCCCCCTGCCCTGAACCTGCTGCTGTGCCCCCTGCCCATTGTTCTGAGCCCACAGCTGTGCCCCCTGCCAGGTGTCCTGAGCCCACAGCTGTGCCCCCTGCCCTGAGCCCACAGCTGTGCCCCCTGCTGCGTGCCCTGAGACTGCAGCTGTGCCCCCTGCTGCGTGCTGAGACTGCAGCTGTGCCCCCTGCTGCGTGCCCTGAGACTGCAGCTGTGCCCCCTGCTGCGTGCCCTGAGACTGCAGCTGTGCCCCTGCCCGCTGCCCTGAGCCCACAGCTCTATACCCTCTGCTGGGTATCCTGAGCCCACAGCTGTGCCCCCTGCCCCCTGCCCTGAGCCCACAGCTGTGCCCCCTGTCCTGAGCCTGCAGCTGTGCCCCCTGCCCACTGCCCTGCGCCCAGTGATTGACCCCCCAGCCCCCATGAGCGTGGGGCCCGAGGGTGACAGGGGGTCACGTGGCAGGGCCTCAGGAAATACTGTCTTGCCCTCACCCTCCTCCAGCGGCCACCCTCATCCATTTGTCATTTGCTCCCTGGTGCTCACTAAACACCTCTCAGCCAAGGCAACCTGAGAGCATGTCCGAGGCCCAGACCCTGCCCTGGGGACACCCGGCAGGGGACACAAGACCAGACACTGTGCACCAAGATGCCCTGAGCGAGGACGTCCGCCACGGTCTTCACCTGGCCAAGTGTCTCCACGCCCCTCCCCCGCCTCCCCCCAGTGCGGGGGCAGGGACGGTGGTGGCAGCCACCTGGGCAGCTCCCTGCAGCTGCTGTGACGAGTCCCCCCAGCTCGGTGGTGGAGAGCAACACGGGCGTGCCCTCCCAGTGCTAGAGGCCAGACCCGAGGTGGGGCCCCGGGGGCCGCTTCCTCCTGGGCTCCGCGAGGAGCTGTCCCTCGCCTCTTCTGGCGTCCAGAGGCCGCCTGCGTCCCTTGCCATGTGGCCCCCTCCTCCAGCCTCAAAGCCCGCAGCGGGGCACCCTGTCTGTCTCTGCTTCGTCCTTACATCTCTTCTCTCTGTAACCCCCTCGCAAGGAGCCTTGAGATGACACTGTCCCCCCAAAATCCAGGAGAAGCCCCATCTCAAGAGCCTCGAGGTAACCGCATCTGTACCATCCCTCTGCTGGGAGGACACATTCGCAGATTCCAGGGATCAGGTGGGGACGTGCCAGGGCGTCTGTTCGGCCCCCTGCGCCCTCCGGGACGAGGAGTTTTGGGGAGGGGTACCCCTCGCCCCTCTCCCAGCGGCCGGGAGCTGGCAGCAAGGCCTCAGCTGGAAACCCCACTCCGGGTGGGCAGAGGGGAGGGCGGGGAGGGCGGAGAGGAAGGTCGAGCCCTGAGGGCAGCGGGGGAGGAACTCCAGGTTTGGGGGGTGGGGACAGGGTCTGGGGGCCTGTCGTCAGGATGGAGGAATGCACACAGCAGGCGCTCACTAAACAGGGGTTGCAGGATGAGCCGAGTGTCCTGGGGACAGCTCTGTGGCTGGAAACAGAGGAGGCCCCGCCTGGGCAGGGGCTGGGCCACTTCCGGGCAGCTTCACGGGGACACCTGCCCCCAGGGACCCCGCCTGCATCCCCACACACTCTCTGCCCCTCGGCGCCTCGGCCGCCGGCCCGGCCACCAGCAGGCTCGGCCTCCGGCAGGGCCCAGCACCGGCCCTCGCCCAGGAAAGACGGGGTCTTGGAGAAAGAGCCCGGGGCCCCGTTTTCGGTGGCACGATTCTGAGGCATTTTCCACAGGGCCCCTCACACTTTCCTGCCTGGCTTCCTGGGACCACCACCCAAAGAAACTGCCTGCACCCTCCGCCTCGCTCGAGCCAGCCGCTGTGTGAAGGTGTTGGGGTGCTCCTTCCAGTGCTTCCTTCTTGTCCCTTCATGTCCAGCCGAAGTGCCACCTGGGGCTCTGAGCCATTTTAAAAGTCAGATCCTGGGGCCGCAGAGCCCCGGGAGAAGCAGAGGGTCACAGAGGGGCCTGGCTGCGGGTCTCACCCGGGGACGGCGAGCGGGCGGGCCGGGAAGCGGGCGCCGCCTTCCACGCTGTCGTGTGTCAAGCTGACAGGCCGCGCGGACGGGCTGGATCCCGGGGGGCAGGGACGAGGCTGGCGTTTGCAGGAACATGAGCCCCGCGCGGTGCTCTCTGGGGACACTGGCGTGGGCGTCTCAGCTGGCTGCTGGAATCCACTGCCGGAGCGTCTCTCCAACAACCTCGTTTCACGCATGAAGAAGCTGAAGCCCCAAAATGCCACGCGTGGCTGCTCCGCGCGGGAGGCAGCGTCCGGGAATGAAGCTCAGGGGCGTGCAGCTCAGAGGACCCCAGCGCCAGCCGAGCCACCCGCCCTTTGAGGATGGCACCATCACGAACAGCCCGGAGCTGGCGCGCCCGTGTCCCCCGGCGCTGGGCCGGAGGTGGTGCCAACAGCACAGAGGTGGGGTGGGGCAGGCGCCAGAGGGAGGCGAGCTGCAGCGGCAGCCTAGGTGGTCAGTGGCCGCCGAAGTGGGCCGCGCAGAGCCAAGCGTCCGTTTTGTCCCCGGGTTCCAGATTCGGTTTAGAGCAGAGCTAAAGAACATCCCCCGCTCCCGGGGCACCTGCCGTGCCCCACGCCCTTGACACCCAGACATCATCTCCGATGACGTCACGAGCAGTCCCCAAAAAGCAGGGCTCTCCCTCGCCACTTTCGAGGTGGGGAAACTGAGGCAGAGAGCGTCAACACCCTGCTTGGGGTAGGGGACACAGCTAGCAAGCGAGCACCCGGGGTTGAGACCCCGGTCTGCCTGCCACCAAAGCCGCCACGTCCCAGGGTGACACAGGTAAGTCTGCCAGGACAAGGCAGAGAAAACCAGCACCCGACCCGGACTCCCGGTGAGCTGGAACTACCCAGAACCGGCCCCAGCCCTCGGGCTGCCGAGTCCCAAGGACCCCAAGCCCTGCCTCTGCCCACCCGCCCTTCCCCTGCCACGAGGGACCCGGGCTCCAGCTCAGGACCCAGGCCGACAGCCGCAGGTGCCACTGGCCGATGGCCAGGCGAGGTGCACCTGGCTGAGGACAAGCTCCCGCAAGGGCTGAGGCTTTGCAAACGCCGGGGGGAGGTCTCCAGGGTGGCGGAAGGCTCGTGGGCTGGACGCCACGCTTGCTTCCCTGCAGCCATTTCTCAGCCTCAGGCCCGGAGCACCCCCCGGGAGACATGGGGGCTGGGGGCGTCAGAGGAAGGCTGGGGCCCCCGTTTTCACAGATGGGTGCACCGAGGCACAGAGAGGGAGGAGGACGTGTCCGAGGTCATATGGGGCCAGACCAGTGGGGCTGGGAGGCCGGGGCTCACGTGGCAACTGGGACTGGGAGACCCTGGGGGGGCGGGGACTGGGGGGGCTGGGGGAGAGGCCCCGAGACGCCACGGTCCTGTTGTCCAGCGGGACAGACAGGCTGGGAGGCCGCGCGTCACGACCCAGGAGGCATGTGGGGTTCATTTCAGCACCATGGTCAGAGCAGCGTTGGGGTGAGGGGGCGTCTCCAGAGCGGGGCGCCCCCGTTCTCGGGGCTGTGTGAGGGACCCCCGGCATCAACACCCACGGAGGGCGTGAGGTTGAGCTCCGCAGCGGGACAGAGCCAGGCTGGGGCTGCAGACGGCGCCACGCCGCAAGGGCACGACTGCTCTCCGGCCCGCCGAGACGGGCTGTGCAAAGGCCGCGACAAACGCCACCATCCTGACGGCGCTGGCAAGTCCTATCCACGCAAAGCGAGCAACCAAACCCTGCATGGAGCCGTCCATCGGCCAGCGCACTGGCTAAAGCACGAGGGGCGTGCGGACAGAGCCCACCCGGCTGGGTGCACACGGCTTGGGGCCCAGCCCGGCACACGGGGGCTCCTACCTCCCGCTCAGCCACATAGAAGCCACGTGACACGCGGCAAGGGACCCGGCCTCCTGGGTGTGACTCATCAGTTAACACGTGCCACAGTAAGGGTCCCGGGAGAGACCTGTACAGCCTCCAGCTGAGCGCCTGGCCCGCGGGAGCGCCCGCTGAGCCGCTGCCACTTGACACTTAAGCTGCCCTCCCGGGCGCCGCCGACACCCCAGAGGCCCCGAGTCGCGGCGGGGATGGAAAACTTCCCCGTGTAAACAGCCTCCCGGCCGCGGCTGCCCCCGGCGTGGGTACCGGGGCCCGGGGATGGGCGGCCGGGCTTGCCGGGGCCTCTGCGGGGCTGCCTGGCTAGCTCCCCCAGGGCCAGCGTCGGGAAACACCAGCCGCGGTTTGGCCAGCACCCATGTGCTCTCCCTGCAGCGAGCTCGGCGGCCTCTGTGGAGCCCTCGCCATGGGCCGGGCAGGGGCCGCGAGCCCCGGCTGGAAGGAGCAGCACAGGAGGTATGCTCACCCCACTGCAGGCGGCCGCAGAGCTGAGAAGGAGCCTGGGATCCGACCCCAGGCCAGCGCTCACCACGTCCTGCCGAGGGGTGCCGGGAAGGCTCCAGCGTCGGGTACTCGACCCGCAGCCCAGGGACCCAGCCCTGGCCTGGCCTCGGGGACAGGGAGATGCCCTTTAAAGGGCCAGCGCAGGACAGACCCCCCTCCTCCCCCGATGTGCCAGCCCCCTCCCGCCAGCTCCTGGGAAGCCTGGGGTGTCCGAGAGACGACTTATGGGGGTCCCCACAAGCGCAGGCCACAAGCCCTTTTCCAGGACGGTATAGACTTTCCAAGGACTCATCCAAGTCAAGACTTGTTCTAGAAAACACAGCGCCTCTCTCCGGGTGACATCATCGGCAGAAGCCACAAGGGACAAAGGCCCTGGGGTGAGCAGGTCAGGACGGAATCCTGAGCATCGAGAGAAACACTCCAGAGCCCGGCGGCAGCCACACCGCGGAGCGTGCCAGTTGGGTCTCCGGAAATGACAGTCCTTTGGAGATGCAGAGCGGCTGACTTTCTGGGTCAGGATGATTCCCTCTTGCTGCGCCTAGTTCCGAATGGAGTCACACAGGGAAAACGGGCTTCCGTGCTGCTGCCTCTGCTAAGCTCCACGATGCCACTCCTGGGAGGCATCCACCAGTCCACGGAAAAGGACGGCGGCCCCTGCAGGACAGAACCTTCCAGACCGCTCGCCGAGCCGTGGATTTCCAAACCCGAGGGCGTCTCCTCAGAGCCAGAGCAAGGCTTGCTGTCTTCTTGACGCTTTATTGTCTCGTCACAAAAGAAAAGCACACACAAGGAAGGAAACTTGGAAAACACAGGTAAACTATAAAGAGGCAGGTGGTGAGGAACATTTCGATGTTTTTCCTTCCAGTCTTTTTTTCCTTCTTCGTTGCGTCTGCACAGTGAAGGTCATGTATGACAGGCAATTTTGTCCTCAGCTGTTTATGTCGAACTTTTCTTAAACAGTGCCTCCTAGCATTAAAAACTGCATGGATGTATTCAACGAGAATGCTCCTGCCCGACTCTAAAGTAAGCTTCAGACAGACGGGGGTTTTTATTTGTTCCTGCCCCTACTGAACCCCGGGACCAGGGCAGGGCTCGGCACACGGCGGCCACTTAGCACGTGCACGGAACGAGCGAGGGACTGAATGAAGGACTAACATTCCTTCATTGCTTCTTGCTGGGACTGAAGTGGTTTCCACGGCTTGGCTGTTTGAACCTCCCTGTGGCTGCACCTTTGCCTGCTCCTGCATTAGATGCAGAAGTGGGTCTCTCTGTCCTAAATACCAGGACCCACACCAACTGGAAGTCCAAGGGCTGGCTCGGCCATGACTCCCGTGACCCCTCCCCAGGCCTCAGGCCCCCTCTGTGCGAGTGGGTGGGCTGGCACCGGAGTACGCCCAGGTACCTTCCAGCCCCAAGATCTCATCCAAGCAAACACGGGAAGAGAAGGCAGCCGAGCCAGCCCCCCAGGCCCCCCACCTGGCCTCGCCTGCCCCTGAAACCCTGGTCAGCTCGGGGAATCCCACCTGGCAGGCCCGTGACCACCTGGGGAGAGCATCTGGGCTCAGAGAGGGTGTGGGCTTTGATCGAGCACCCAGTGCCCGCCGGCGGCAGAGCTGGCACTGCCACCCCCTCCCAGTGCATGCCCTTGCCCGGGGGTGGGGAACCCACTGCCATGTTCATCATCACCTACAGATGGGCCCACACTGGGCTCAGAACCTCCAAGCAAACAGGGAAACTGAGGCACGGGGAGGTTAGGTCCTCCTACTCGAGGCCCCACTGCTTGTGAGCTGGATTCGAATCCAGGCCTGACTGACACACTTCTCCTTCTCTTCCTACCACATGCTATTTAAACAAGCTCCCTGGCCACCAGAATTCAGCCCGCCCCAGAAGCCATCGCCCAGCCTTGCTGCCATGTGCAGGCCATTCTCAGACCGAAGACAGGCCCTCAGCCCTCGTGACAAAAAAGAAATGGACGCCTCCGACCCAGGAGGGGCTGCCCGGGGCTTTGGCTGTCAGCCCCACCTGGGCAGCTGGAGGCAGGACCCAGCGACGCTGAGCCACACGTGCCGAGCTCCGGAACGGTGGCAGCCTTCCACGGGGATGGCCACAGGGGAGTCCTGCCCTTGTTGATGCTGGAGCCTCCGGACCTGCCAGATGTCCCAGGTGCGGACTTTGGAGCCAGGTCCCAGGCGCCGGGTACCACGGTGTCAACTGTCCCCACTGTGCGGGGGGGGGGGGAGGATTACAAGGCTGGACTCAGGTCTGTGACATCAGCGACAGGTGGACGGGAAACAGTTTCAAAGGGCTGGATTAACCCAAAAGGGCAGAACCTGACCACTGAACGATGACCATCACAAGCCACGGAGGGTCTCCCATGCCAGGGGCTCCAGCGCCATGCCCCGTCCCCTCCGGCTGACCATTCCGACTGCTCCCACTTACACCCCAGGAGACCGAGCTCGGGCAGCGCCAGGACTCGCCAAGGCCAGCAGGCAGACACCATCCTTCAAACGCCAGCCTCCTTCCCACCATGGCCCCCCCAGGGCACCCCGTGGCCCCCAGTACCTACACACCCCTTTTCCCAGACTAACCACAAATGCGGAGGGGGTGCCGGCACTCCTTCCGATGGCGCTTCTTGATTACAGAAGGGACCAGAGGTATCAATTATTGTCACCGAAAGCACAAAATTATCCTCTGTGCACCCGGCCGTTATCCCCACCTGCCATTAAATAAATGAATCGGGAGGTTCCGCCAAGTCTCAGGGTGCCCTGCCCCCCTCCAGCCACCCTCAGACGACAGGATGGCCATTTCAGAAATCCTCTTCCAGAGAATTCCACCGCCTCGGACTGCCTGCCATTTGCTCCCATCCTCTCTCCCAACCTCTTCTGCAGGGAGCAAGCACCAGGTCCAGAGCACACAGTAAGTGCTCAGTAAACCACGCTCCCTCTCCAGCCCCAATACCCGGCCCCTGGGAAGCCACTGTCCCTGATTTATCTCTGCACCTTGGCCAAAGGTCTTACTGCAGTCTGGGCCCAGACAGGCTTAGAGGAAAGAGTCCAGAGAACCGGGTCCGAGTCCCGGCCCGGTTGAGCGAGCGACTCAAGCCCCGGGATCCTCCGGTCACTCCGGAGAAATGGGTGACTGCCCTTCCCTGCCACGGAATTTGCGGGCAAGCTCTCCGCCCCGGGCCTGGCCCAGGGAGGCTGTCCCTCAGGACGGACCCGCCGGCTGCGCTCCAGCCTAGTTCGCCGACGCCGCCCTGGCTCTAGGTCTCAGTTTCCCCAAGCGCACGGGGCGCGGCCGGGTTGCGGCGACGTGGGATTTCCAAGCTCTGCACCGAGGCTGCAGGATCCCGGCGGCGGCGACGACGACGGGCGAGGCCGGGGTGGGGACGCGCGGGGGTGGGGGCCTGGAGAGACGACGCGCAGGGATGCGGGACCCGGTCTGCCACCTCTGCGGTCTCGGGGTCCCCGCATCTGACACGGGCGCGGCCGGGGCGCCGAGGGTCGGCCGATGCTCGCCCACCAGGAGCCGCGGGAGCCGCGCCGGGGCGGCGCCCCCTGCCGCAAAGCCCCCCATCTCACCACCCCGCGCTGGGCCCTGACTGCGGCAGCTCCGGGGCCCTCGCCCGCCCCCCGGCCGCCTCAGACAGCCCCGGGCCGCGCGGGGGTACGGGGTGCCCTTCCCGCGCCGCAGGCAGCGCTGCGCGCCCCGGGCGCAGGGCAGGGGGCTGCGCGCCGGCCCCGGCGGCTGTGAGCAAAAGTTGGGGGGAGGCGAGGCGCGAGCCCCGCAGAAAGGTGCGGCAGGTGCCGCCGGCAAACGCGTCGCAGCCCCCCGCAGCGCCCGCAGACCGGCCCGCGCGTCGCCCGCGCGTCGCCCGCACTCACCCGCGCTCATCTCGGCAGCGGCCTGGGAGCGGTGCAGGCGCGGCGGCAGCCCGCAGCTCCGGCCCGCAGGTGCCGCGCCCGCCGGGGCCCCCGCCGCTCCGCGCAGCACCCGCGCGCGCCCCGCATAGCCGCAGCCCCGGCGCGCGGCCCCGCCTCCCCGGCCCCGCCGCCCCGCCCCGCCCCCGGCTGGCCCCGCCCCCGGAGCGCCCGGCCCCAGTGCACTCCGGGAGATGTAGGCGCCGCAGCCGGCGGGCGGACTGCAAATCCCGGCAGGCTCAGCGGCCGGCGCAGGCGCAGAGGGCCGGCGGCCGTGGCGGCCCTGGGCGTGGAACTGTGGCGGTCGCCCGGGGGTGGCCGCTGCTGGGGGTGTTCGCGCAGCGCTTGTCTGAGCCGTGACGCTGCAAGAGAGGCCTCGTTGCCCAGTTGACAGAGAGGGAAACTGAGGCGGGCGCGATGGGGCTGGGGCGGGCAGGGACCTTGACCAGCGGCTGGGAGGCTTCAGGGGGCAGAGCCCCTGCGTGGGGAGCAGCACCGAGGACGTGGGGCGCCACGGCTCTAGGGAGACGCTGTCCAGGCCCCCGGGAGGGGCGCAGGATCGGGGCGGGATCCCGAGGCTCAGGGCGGGGGCAGGAGCGGGTCCTCAGTCCTGGCTCAGCAGCAGCCTTCCACGGAAGAGGGACGGGGACCCGGGGCTGGAGCCGGCCAGACCCCCTGGGACCCCAGGAGGCGCGGCTGGTGGCTGTGGCTACAGCCGAGGGACTCTCTTCCGGGACGCACGTGCCACGTACTGGACGGTCACTGGGGGGGTTAGGTGGCCAGTTCCCGACCTGGCTCCCGCAATGGGGCGAGGAGTTGAGGGCTGAGAGCCTTAGGTGTTGAGCCTTAGTCCTGATGATCCTGGCAAGAGCAGAGACCCGGAGGACAGTGGGCGCCTCACGGCAGCGGCAGGTGCGGTGGGCTGGGGTCAGGCTGCAGACCCCGACTTGCTGAGTGTTTCACCTCTGTGCCACCTCCTGGCATAGTTGTGGGGGTCACATGCGCTCGTGCACGCTGCATTCGGGTGTGCAGCGGCCATCAGTACACGTCCTCACTGTGCAGGCTGATAACTCGCAGCACCCTGCGTAGGCCGGCACAGAGCAGACCTGGGCATTGCATTTGTGGGGAGAACGGAGGGAAGGCAAGAGGGTGCCGGCTGAGTGTCATGCCTACCCCAAGCACCCGGCATCTCCCGGCCACCACCCGGGAGGCAGGCTGGACGCACCCCGAGCGCCGCGTCCGCTGCCAAGCCACCCCACGGCCTCTGCCCCGGGGGCACTGTGAGATGGTCCTGGCGTGGGTGGCCACGCTCTCCACGTCCGGCCGCGGGAGGCAGGGCGGAGTGGGCAGCCCAGAGCTCGGCAGGCTGTGCGGGTGCCAGGCCTCCCAGGGGAGGCAGCCGGCCTCCTGGAGCAAACGGCTGGGGACAGGAAGAGGCGCTGGGGGGTCAGCACTTCTCGGCTTCGGGTTGTGTGGTTCCGGCACCCTCCTGTCCAGAGGGGCCCAGCAAGTTAGCAGCTGGGGTGCAGCTAGCCGGGTCTCCCAGGCCTTGCCCACCGCCGCTCTCAGCTCCTGCTCAGCTGGTTGGTTCCCTAGCAAGCTTGGCTCCCAGCGGGGCAGCGGGGAGCCCTGTCCGCTTTTCTCCACTTCCTGTACGGTGCCCGCTGCGATGGGCCATCGGGTACCAGTGGGTCGATTTGATGGATTGAACCAGACTCTGGTTCTCAGTCCTTGGGGCCACGAGCCAGGTGTGGCCTCGGGCAACTGCTGGCCCTCTGTGCCTCAGTTTCCACCATCAGTGTTGCTAGGAGGATTAGATGAGCTAGTGTCAGTAGAAGACTTCAAGGCCCCTGGCACAGAGGAAGCGCTCCCTAAATTACAGTTATTGCTATTGTTATGGAAACAGACCAGGGAGAAGTGTGTGCCATGGCCGCCTCGTAAAGACTGCTGCCGTGCCTCCTGGGTCTCTCACCTTCCTTCCTTCCTCCCTCCCTCCCCTTAAATGTGATGACACATTTAAGGTGCAGGCACTTTTCCAGCCCAGTAAGCAGACAAGGATTGTTTCAACGGCCTCATGATTCGTTGTAGAAATGCTGCCGCCTGCATTTCCAGCAGGACTGACGGACAGGAGGCCCCAGCCAGGCTGGCCACCAAACCGCGGTCCTGGGAAGGTTTATTAGACTTGCTGTGAGAGGAGCAGGTGAAGGAGAGGAGCTGGGGACCGCGGAGCTGCCTCTTCCCTGCCCTCCCCACCGCTCGCCTCCCCCAGCTCCTCCTGCAAGACAGAAGGGACACCCTGCAGTGACCCCTGCCCCCTCCAAGGCCTGCTTGGGGTGGGGGGGGCCTGGTCCTCGGGTTCGGCCGGAGGACCCTCAGGCTGCTCCCAGGGGGCCCACTGGCCCCTCCCCTGCGCTCGGTGCCCTCCCGGCTACACAGACCCTTGCCCCGTTGTTCCGCCTGAGGACTCCCGTGTCATCTGGTCTGTCCTCACCACCACGCATGAAGCGGAGCTGTGGGGTCCCTGCGCACAGGCTTAGAGCAGGGAGCGGCTGAGCCTGGGGCCCCCACTCTGGGGAAGTGCCATTGAGCTTCCTATCACCCCACGTCCCCCTGGGTGGGGCCTCCAGGGCAGGTGGCCACTCAGGCTGCAGGTCCTCTTCCAGCGGGCAGGTGGCAGGTGCCCAGGAGGCTGAGAGGACAAGAGCCCAGGGAGGGGAAGCAGACTTGGCTCAACGGATAGCGCATCCGCCTACCACATGGAAGGTCCAGGGTTCAAACCCCGGGCCTCCTTGACCCGTGTGCAACTGGCCCATGCGCAGTGCTGATGCATGCAAGGAGTGCCGTGCCATGCAGGGGTGTCCCCCATTTAGGGGAGCCCCATGCACAAGGAGTACACTTCGTAAGGAGAGCCACCCAACATGAAAAAAGTGCAGCCTGCCCAGGAGTGGAGCCGCACACGCAGAGAGCTGACACAGCAAGATGATGCAACAAAAAGAGACACAGATTCCTGGTGCCACTGACAAGAATGCAAGCAGACACAGAAGAACACACAGTGAATGGACACAGAGAGTGGACAACTGGGGCGGGGGGTGGGGAAAGGGTGGGTAAGGGGAGAAAAATAAATAAAAATTAAACCTTTAAAAAAAGGGAAAAAAAAGAGCCCAGGGAGGGCCCTGGGCACAGGAGGCTCCACCCCACGCCCCTCTGAAAGCGTCCCAGCCGCTGCCTATGAGTCGAAGAGAAGCCGGGGAGCCCAGCCCCGGCGTGCGCCTCCTTGGCCCTGGGTCTCCCCGAGTCTGCCAGAGCCGCTGGGACTGCAGCGCACACCCCGCGCTGGGCTGGGCTCTGTCACAAGCTTGTCCTGTCCCCGCTTGGGGAGGCAGGGCCGAGCTCCCCGACGCCGGCTGTCGCTCAGTGGCCATCCTGGTCTCCGCTGACTCCCAACTTGGTGTGTGCTGCCCGACAGTGCCCGGCTCCCCTCTCCTCAGGGGCCTCCGGGCACAGAGATGGAGCCTGCCCTGGTCAGGGCACCCCTGGACTAGCCACGACACCTTCAAAGCCCCTGCTTCCGCCCCTGCGCACGGCTCCATCCCCCACCATCCCAGCCAGGCTCTGCTTCCCCCTGGGCACTGTAGGTGGGGTCTGACCCTGGGCCCCAAAGCGAGTGTTAAAAAAAAAACAAGAAAAGGAAATAAATGCAAATATACGCTTTCGGAAACATTTGCTAAATACCAAGACCACCGCTGGGTGGCCCGGCTCAGCCGCTCACCAGCTTCTCACCAGGTTTTCCTCCGGGGCTGGGCCGGGCGAGGCTTCTAAAAAGTGGGGGGAGAACCCCTCTTTGCACGATACGTGCCCCGTGACAAGCACAGGTACCGCTCCCTGCTCCCCACGCCTTCAAATCGCTTTAAGAGTTGGGGTCATTGTCCTGGAAATGCCCAGTGCCCCTGGGGGGGGCTGGGGCAGGGCCCCCCGGGACCCCCCTGTAGCTCCAGTTGTGTGACCGTGGCCGGTTCCCAACTCGGCCAGTCCCACCGACGACAAGCGGCCGTCGCACGTCTCGAGGCTGCTGGGAGCCGGGCGCCGTCCTGGGAGAAGGTGGGGCTCACGGTGTGTCATCCACAGCTCCAAGAGCCTCCACGACCTGCCCACGGCCCCCAGCTGGGTGTCGGGGGCGGCAGCCATTGAGCTGCCACGCTCCTCCCCGCTGGGGCAGCACCGACAGAGCACCTACTGTGTGCTGGCACTGACAGTATGGAGAGGAAGCAAGGTGGGAAGGAGCGGGGCTCGGGGGCCCACGCGGAGAAGTCGGTGGGCAGGGGCTGTGTGCAGAGGCGCCCCACCTGCTCAGGGAGCCTGGGCGCTCACCTGGGGCCTGGGCCCAGCGGTAGTTGCCAGCATACCTCGGGGTGGGAGGGAAGCACTGACCGCCAGGCAAAGCATGGGGAGGGGCGGCACATCCCTGGGCTGGAGCACAGGAGAGGATGGCAGGGGGACAGGGGACCCAGGGGACTCGCCCCCCACTCCCTGCCCAGCGACTCACCTGGGGGTCATTTTGCCCTGCCCTCTCCCAACCATCCTCAGCTGCCCCGGGTCTCCCCGCTCAGAGCCGGGCCCCCCACTGACCGCTGTCATTGCGGGACAAGCCAGGTGCCATCCCTGGGAACCCCAGGGGCGGAGGGGTCCAGCTGGCGCCCGGCCCCGCATGGACCTGCTGGGGACCGGAGAGGCCTCGCAGGCTGGGGGTCGCCTAGGGAGGCAGTGACCCGCTCGTCGCCCTTCCTTTATCCGCTCCACCCTCGGACCGCCCCCTCCACCGGGCGAGGCCGGGGCTGGCTGGGGAGCCGGCGAGGAAGGGCGAGGAAGCCGACCCCAACCGACCCCTGGGCCAGGCCCTTCGCTGCCAGGCTGCGGCACAGGCGCCAGGGCACGGGCTCCGTGGCCAGGGTTTGCACGTGGTCAGTGCCACGTGCCGGGGCCTATGCAGGCCCGGGACCCAGGGGGCGGTCCCAGGCTGCGGGTCCCACGGCGACCCCCTGCCCCACCCCCCACCGGCTGGGATGCCCCTCCCAGCACTTGTGACCGTGGCCACTGGCCTCCTGCTGCCCTGAAAGGGCCTTGTGCATCCTCAGGGATGAGCCTTCTCTCATCCCCCGAGGCCCCCTGGGACGCGCCTCTTCCGGAAGCTTCCGCAAGCCGGCTCCCTCTCCCTGGACTTGCCCCTGGGCTGCCCCCGCCCAGGCTGGGCCCACGGAGGAAGGTCAGCCACGGCTCTGACCCAAGTCCACGCCACCTGCGTGACGAGACGGGAAAGGGTGTGTTCACCAGGAACAGAATCCCCCGGGAGGGGGCTCAGCGACATGGGGAGGGGTCCACAGACAGGGGAGCCCACGGGCCCGCGGTCCAGGAAGCACAGGCGGGCCTCTGGGGCCAGGGTGTTCTGGAAGCTTCTCTGCAGCCTCTCTCCACTGACCCAGGCCCTCCTGTCCTGGTTTCCTTGCATGGCTGCCCTCCCCTCCAGACCAGCTCCTGTGCGAGGCCCCTCCTCTCTGCCCCCCCCCCACCAGCTGGCAGAGCCCCCCCCGCCCCCTCCCCTCCGGCTGCTGCGTCCTGACTCGACCCCCCGGTGCCAGGCCGCACATCAGCAAATCGCCTCCGTCTCTGGGGCCCGGATCCAAAGTCCGGACGAAGACAGCTGGCCTGGCTGGCGACAGGCGTCCCCACGGGTCCACTGGGCTGCATGGAGGAGTGGGGCCCCCTGGGGCTGCACCAAGGGGCTCCTTGGCCACCCGCCTTGGCCGAGCGAGGACGGGGCCTTGTTGGAAGGAGCGTGGGCAGCCCCGGAATCCTGGAGCCAGCCGGCCACCTTGTCCCGGAGGGCAGCAGCTCACTGCCTGTGCAGCGGGGGCTTGGGCCCCTCTTGGGCACCACCCGCCTGGGCTGCCTGAACCGCCCCTACCCCATGTCACCTCTCTCGACCCCTTTCCCTGGCCAGACGTCAGGCCTCCTGGGCAGGCCGGGGTCCCGCGCATCTCAGCCTGTCCAGCCCACTTTGGTCCCCAGAACATTCTCAGGATCTCAGGTGCATCTTGGGGTCTCCAGCACAGAGGAGAACCCCCGCAGAGCCGCTGACCTGCAGGATCAGAGCACGACCTCTGCTCTGAGGTCCTGCGCTCCCGCCGACGGCCCCCCCTCAGATACCAAGAAGGGGAGCAGCTGGACACTCCCCGCGCCCCCCTCCAGCGCTCCCGCCCCTCCCGGAGGCCTTGGCACAAATTGCTCCTCCAGAAAGCTGCTCTGAGTGGCCGGGGCCCCCGGGGGCCTGCTCTAGAAAGAAGGGGCCTGCTCCAGAAACCCAGCGATCCTGCAGCTCGAGGCCGCAGGGGCAGAGGGAAGCAGGATGCACCCAGGCAGACCAGGGGGTGCGGTCGGACCACGGACATGGGGAGAGAGAAGCCTCCGTCCTTTCTTCACCTCTAAACCAGCCCAGAAGTGGACTTGTGGCCCAGCCACCCATAGAAGCAAATGAAATAGCATTTCACTGAGGGATCTCTCCAGCCACTCAATAATTGAAAGCGGGCCATGTGAAACCAGCACCCAAAATACCGTGTGATTTACACTCAGGGGGCCTCTCCCGAATGCAGGCTCAGGCACCTGGACTATTTGGCCTGGCCAGGCCCCGCCTCACCTTCACACACCTGTGGTTCACCTGGTGCCCTGCGCAGGTTAGGAGAGGAGCGGGCGTGGGTGTGATCGGCATCGTAGCAGCCAGCTCCTTTCCATAATTCCAACCGGCCGGAATTATGAGTGCTGTGCAGACTTGGCAGCATTTTGCCATCATAGCAAAAGCACAAGAGGTAGTTCATTACCGGTGATGGGATGAAATAGAATATAGATGCCTGATTCCAGCAATGACTCATGCTGCAAAAGATGGATTTGGCTGGCAGTCAAGAAGCCTTTCCTCTAATTAAACTTTCTGCCTGTGCTGCGGAAACAGATGAGGGATGTCAGGGAGCACGTGACAGAGATAGGGAGAGAGCAGGGAGCGAGCCAGCAGGCTTGGGGGTGACGCACCCATGTTTACTGAGCCTGTACTGTGCACTTGTGTTGGAGATGAGAGCCCAAGGAGACCTGTCCGTGCCATCAGGTTGCTTCAGAGGACATGGAGTGATGTGGGGCCGCAGAGTGGGGGTACTTGGGCCCTCCTGCCAGGCTAGGTGGTGGGCACAGGGTCAGGAAGGAGGCTGGCAAGGAGCTGAGGACGGGCATCTTAACTCACTTCATCTGCAGAGACCCCATTTCCAGATAAGGTCTCATTCTGAGATCCCAGGCGGATGTGAATTTTGAGGGAACACAGCTTAGCTCAGGTCAAGGCTCGACAGCTGGGAGGACTGCAGGAAGATGGCGAGGAAGATGCTCCAGCAATTGGTCCGTCCACCTAAACAACTACTCATCGGCAGGAACTGCCTGATTCAAACATTTTGAAACTCTGGCATTTAGTGGAGGCTCCAGGGAAGAGCTGGGTAAAGAGGTTGGTAAGTTGCAGGAAATGCCGGTGAATTCCACCCTCTGTGCAGCAACTGTGGGGCTGCAGCCTGGGATCCTAGGCTGGAGCCAGGGTGGGCCACAAGGAGCTGGTCCTCCCAAATCCTGGGGAGTGTGGTCTGATCCTTGATCACCGCTTTAGGTCAGCTACTTCAGATCCCTGGCCACTGGCTCTCAGGGTGGCCATAGTCCCAACCCCTCGGGCAAAAGAGGAGACTTAAAGAGTCAATACTTTTTTTTCTTTCCTTCCCTTTTCTCTTTCCATTCCCTATTTGGAAGAAAAATTGTTTGGAAAAGTCATGGCTTGATGGCTTCAGCCCTCAACAGCAGCAGCAACAAAACCCAGCCATCCCGGAGGAGTGGGAGAACTAGACGTCCAGAGTCATAAAAACATGACACTCAGAATGTCCTGTTCTCAACAATAAAAAAATTACAAAACACTCAAAGAAACAGGAAAGTATGGCCCAGTCACCAGAGAAAAAAATTTCTGGAGAAAAAAACCATCCTAGAGGAAGCTCCTAGGTTGGAACTACTAGTCAAAAACTTTAAATCAACTGCTTTAAATATGTCCAATGAGCTAAAGGAATCCATACACAAAGAACTAAAGGTAGCTAGGAAATCATCCAGGCAAAATAAAGAGATGGAAATTATAAAAAGAAACTTTGGAATGGCAAAAATACATGAACTGAAATAAAAAATTCCCCGGATTGATTCAACAGTAGATTTGAACAATCAGAAGAAAGGATCAGTAACCTTGAAGTTACGACTATTAAAATTATCCAGTGTGAGGAGAGGACAGAAAAAATAATGAAGAAAAATTAACAGAGCCCAAGGGCTCTGTGGGACACCATCAAGCCTATTAACATACACATTATTGAAGCCCTGCAAGGAAAGAAAGAAAGGGGCAGAAAAACTGTTTGAAGAAATAATGTCAGAAACCTCCCAAATCTGATGAAAGACATGAATATAACATCAAGGAAGTTCAAAGAACTCCAAGCAGCACAGACTCTAAGAGAGCGACACCAAGACACATTGTAGTGAAATTGTCAAACTCCAAAGGCCAAGAGAGGATTTTGATACAGCATGAGAAAAGCTTGTCACATACAAGGGATCCCCAAGAAGACTGACAGTGGATTTCTCACCACAAACATGGAAACCAGAAGACAGTGGGAGGGCATATTTAAAGTCCTTCAACAAAATAAGACAAACAAACAAACTCAAACTAAGAATTCTCTATCCAGCAAAATTGTCTTTTAAAAATGTAGGAGAAATTAAGACACAGATAAACAAGAGCTGAAAGAACTCATTACCAGAAGACCTGCCTGACAAGAAATGCTAAAGGGAGTCCTTCAGGCTGAAATAAAAGAACACTAGATGTAACTCAAAGCCATAAGAAGAAACAAAGAACGTTGGTAAGGGTAACTCCGTAGGGAAATATAAAGTCCTATGTTATTGTACTTTGGGACTATAATTGCCCCCTGTAGGACTCCACAAGCAAATGTGTAAAATAACATTTAAAATCTATATTAATGGACATAAAATGGATACAGATGTAATCTGAGACAATGCCATTTTAAAGAGGAAGGGACAGAGATACACAGGAGAGTTTGGATATTACTGACACTGGTTTAGTTCTATTAGTTTAGGATGTTTGTTGTAATCACAAGCATAACCACTAAGAAGGTAACTGAAGAGACAGAGAACAGGAGAGAAGAAAAAATAAAAAAAGGCACACTTCCAAAAAGCAACTAAATACAGAAACAAAAAACAAAAAACCACAAGCAAACATCCAAGACATACAGCAAATAGCCAAATGCAAAAGTAAGCCCTTCCTTCTCAGTTATTACCTTAAATGATGATAGATTAAACTCCGCCATTCAAAGGCAGAGATTGGCAGGTTGTTCAGAAGGCATGAGCCATCTATATGATGTCTACAAGGACACGAAACAATTGAAAGTGCAAGTGTGGAAAAAGATATTCCATGTGCAAACAATAATCCAAAGGGGGCTGGAGTAGCTATATTATTGCCACACAGAATAGGTTTTATGTCAAAAAAGATGGCAAGAGACAAAGAAGCTATTATATACTGATAAAAGGTTCAATAGAGCAAGAAGATATAACAATTACAAACATATGCACCTCACAACAGAGTTCCAAAGTATATGGAGCAAAACTGGACAGGATTGAAGGGAGAAATATTTCTACAATACTTACGAGAGACTTCAATAAACCACTTTGAATAAGTGGTGGAACATCTCTAGTAAGTAAGTAAACAGAGGACTCGGCAACACCATTAGCCAGTCAGACCTGCTGCATACATGTGGAGCACTCCAACACACAATACACAATACACATTCTTCTCAACTGCACGGGCAACGTTTTCCAGGCTAGATCATGTGTGAGGCCACAAATCAAATCTTAATAAATATAAAACTATTGAAATCATACAAAGAGTACTCTCGGGTCACACCAGAATAAAGCTAAAAATTAATAACAGAAGGAAAACCTGAAAATTTGTAAATATATGGAAATTAAACAACCAATGGGTCAAAGAAGAAATGACAAGGAAAATTAGAAAATATCTTGAGACAAGTTAAAATGAAAGCACAACGTATCAAAACTTATGGTATGTAGTAAGGGCATTGCTCCAAGGGAAATTTATAGTTCTAAAAGCCCTCACTTAAAAAATGATAGAGCAAAAATCAATAACCTAACTTCATACCTAAAGAAACTAGAACAAGAGAGCAAAATCCAGTTAGTAGAGGGAAGGAAACAGTAAAGAATAGAGTGGAGATAAATGAAATAGAGAATAGAAAAACACAGAGAGAACCAACACCAGAAGTTGTGGGTTTTTTCCTTTTGGAAAGATCAATACAATCAATAAGCCTTTAGCCAGACTGCCAAAGAAAGAAAGAGGACACAAATAACTGAAATCAGGAAGGAAAGTGGGAGGGACATTTATTTACAGAAATGAAAGGATTAATAAAGGGTACTATGAAAACGTGCCAACAAATTAACAAAGCAAGATGAAATGGACAAATTCCTTGAAACACACAAATTATCTAATCTGATGCAAGAAGAAAGGGAAAAGCTCAACATGTCTCTAAGAAGGAAACACATTGAATCTGTAATTCAAAACCTCCCAAGAAAGAAAAAATCCAGGACTGGATGACTTCACTGCTGAATTCTGCAAAATATTTAAAGACAATATGACTCCAATCTTTCTCAAACGCTTCCTAGGTAAATGCCCAATAGAACTGAAAACAGGGACTTGGACAGATATTTGAGTGCCAGCATTCCTCATAGTATTATTCAAAATAGCCAAAAGGTGGAAGCAACCCAAGTGCCCATCAAGAGATGAATGGATAAACAAAACGTGGTCAATCCCTACAATGGAATACTCTTTGGCCAGTAAAAGAAGCGAAGTGCTGGTCCGTGCTACGCGTGGATGAACTTGAAGACGTCACATCGAGTGAAACGAGCCCGGCGCAAAAGGACAAATAGGGTGTGATTTCTCTTACATGAAACACTTAGAACAAGCAAATTCATTACTGAGGGGGAGGCAGAAACCCTCCCCTGCCCGAACCCCCAGCTCCCTGCCCCTCCCCTCGGGGCCGGGACCCCTGCTGTCCCCCAAAAGTCCCTCCTCCCGCCTTGGCCTCTTGAGTCTTTAGGAATCAGTCCAGGCTCCACCTCCTCCAGGAAGTCCTCCTTGACCAGGGCCTAATTGGAAACCTCGTGGTTCCCAAGGATCCTGGCCCCCCTCATTACAGCCCCGTCGTGGGACAGCCGCTGTCTGTCTCCATCGGTCTCTCTCCCTGGACAGAGCTTTGGACGCTGGGAGCGTCTCTGAGAGAAGCAGCGCGTGAGCTGCGGTGGAAGGAGCCGGCCGGGCAGGCTGGAGGTCCAGCGGGGCGGGGAACGAGCCGCGCGCCTCTTCACCTCCAGCTCTGAAGCGCCACGCTTCCCAGGGCTGCTTCCCGGCCGGTTCTCACCAGCGTTTGAGGGATCTTACAAAGAAAGCCTTGGGAGAGTAAGATTTTTTTAAATCGCTGAAAAGGAAATCAAGGTTAAGGGAAAATAAGCAGGCAAGAGCAGGAGGAGGTGAGGGCGGCGGTCACGCCAAATCCCTGCCTCGCAGACGCGCCTCAGCCGGGGCTGCCCGCCTCCTCTCCACAGTGCCCAACTCACCTCCACACTGTCCACCTCGTCCCCACGCTGCCCACCCCGTCCCCGTGCTGCCCACCTCAGCCGGGGCTGCCCGCCTCGCCCCACACTGCCCACCCCGTCCCCACACTGCCCACCTCGTCCCCACGCTGTCCACCCTGTCCCCATGCTGCCCACCTCAGCTGGGGCTGCCCGCTTCGCCCCACACTGCCCACCCCGTCCCCACACTGCCCACCTCGTCCCCACACTGCCCACCTCATCCCCACGCTGCCCACCTCATCCCCACGCTGCCCGCCTCGTCCCCACACTGCCCACCTCGTCCCCACACTGCCCACCTCGTCCCCATGCTGCCCACCTCATCCCCACACTGCCCACCTCGTCCCCACGCTGCCCACCTCATCCCCACACTGCCCACCTCGTCCCCGTGCTGCCCACCTCAGCCAGGGCTGCCGGCCTCGTCCCACACTGCCCACCTCGTCCCCACACTGTCCACCTCATCCCCATGCTGCCTGCCTTGTCCTCACCCTGCCCACCTCGTCCCCACACCACCCAACTCGTCCCCACGCTGCCCACCCCGTCCCTGCGCTGCCCACCTCAGCCGGGGCTGCCCACCTCGTCCCCACACTGTCCACCTCATCCCCACACTGCCTGCCTTGTCCTCACACTGCCCACCTCGTCCCCACACCGCCCAACTCATCCCCACGCTGCCCGCCTCGTCCCCACACTCTCCACCTCGTCCCCACGTGGTCCACCTCGTCCCCACACTGCCCGCCTCGTCCCCACACTCTCCGCCTTGTCCCCACGCTGCCCACCTCAGCCGGGGCTGCCTGCCCGTCCCCTGCTGCCCGGCAGCTCAAGCAGAGAGAGGGCGGGGTCGGCTCCTTCATTCTCTTTATCCGCGGGGTTAAAACCCACACTGAGAGGAAGCCTGGGGGCCTGGACCTGAGGCCCAGGAACCTGCTTTCCAGGTGACGTGGTGGGTGCGGTCAGCCTGGCACCCCAGCCCGCGCCCAGGCTGCAGGGCAGCCGCAGGGGCTGCTTCTCAGCAGCCCTCCTTCCTGTCCCTGCATGGGCAGGTGTGGGCGCCTAGTGTGGTGATGAGCAAATGTTTCATGAGAGGAGGTTTGTTGTATTAATGAAGAGGTATTTATGTAATAGACATGGAACACAGTTTTGTGGGAAAATATGCAGTCATCTACACTTCTCAGGAAACCGCTTAAAGGAAGCCTTGGTTCAACCTCGTGGCCACAGTCCTCTTCACTGACCCCTGGTGGCGGGGTACGCTAATTGCTGGCATACTAACGTCCTCTCCCACCACAGCTCCCACATCCTGTCAAGGTGGCAGAAGTGGCTCTCAGTAAGGGAGCCCAAGCCTCTGTCTCCAGCCAACACAGAGGGACAGAAAGGAAGGGGCAATTTCATATGAGGTGTCTAACCCCCATCCGCAGCCTGAGGTCTTGGGTTCAGAGGCTGTGACACTTGGTGACCATGGTTGGTGATCATGACATAGCAGTGTGGGAGGGTGGGACAGCTGGTCAGCAGTTCCTTCATCGTTGTCCTCTGAGGTGGGCATGGCTGGTGATTTACCTGACACCATCTCCCCTGCTCCCTGCTTTCCCATAACACCCTATTGCTTTTTAGGAGGTACAGGAGATTGAACCCAGGACCTTGTACATGGGAAGCAAACACTCAACCGCGTGAGCTCCTTCCACTCCCCAGCACCCTGGTTTTTGTCCGGGGGCCACCACCCCACCCCCATGCAGTCCTTAGACTTCCCAGTAAGTGGACCCACCCCTAGCTCAGAGGGTTTTGATAGGTCTAGAGGTGACGCCATCTCTCTGAGACCAAAATTGGTGACACCCATCGGCACCCAGCGTTCCCTGGACCCATGGATTTGCTCCGGGGAGAGTGTCTGACCCACACTAAGTCAGTGGGATGTGAGAGGGGGCTTGCTGAGGAATCTGGGAATGCTATCTCCTCACTTCTAGAAGAAAGCTCCGAAGATCCCCTCTCTCCTGGCCTGGACATTTGTAGTGCAAGATGTACACCAGTAAGAACTGTTGCAACTCTGTCCCCACATGGAAAGTTAGCCTGAGAATGAAGCCAATACCCAGATGGATAATCCAGGAGAAGGGGGTCCAGAGCCCCTGGATCAAGCCATTCCTGAGGCCCATGTACCTCTGCACTTCAACATCTATGAGCCACAGGAGACCTTTTCATCTAAGCTTCTTGAATTTGAGATTTCTGTTATCTGCAGTACTTCCCCTAGCCTCTGCCCCCCAAGAAAACAAATCGGCAGTTTGTGAAATTAACATGAGTTAGCGTTAAGTGTCCTGTGCAAGGCCTGCCTCCAGATAGCATAGTTTTTGGATTGCTGTGATTTAACTAAAAGAACGTTGGGGATGTCCTCACCTGTCACCTGCTCTGGGAATTCCTGAGAGCCTCTGGTGTTCCTGAGCCCTTGTCAGAACTGGAAAGAAAGACATTCCTCTGACCCTACTTCAGTGGTGATGATCAGAGAGGTAAAGGAGGGCCACCACTTTCCAGTGACCCACTCACAGACTCTGTGCTCCTCGCCCTCGTGGTCTTGGGGTCTGTAGCAGTTTGATATTATTGATAAATTCCAAAAATAGATATCGGATTATGTTTGTAATCTGGTCTGTACCTGGGCATGATTGAGTTATGACTGGGGCTTTGATTGGGCCACGTCATTAGGGTGTTGAGTCCCCTTCCCTTGGTGGGTGGGGACTCACAGATAAAAGGCATGGCAGAGGACAGAGTTGAGGGTTTCTGATGTTGAAGTTTTGATGTTGCAGTTTGATGCTGAAGCCTTAAGCTGGAGCCCCAGGAAATCAGCTCACAGAGGAAAGAGAAGCCAGCCCCAGGAAAAGAGGAACGCTGAGCCCAGGAAGAAGCAAGCCCTGGGAAGAGAGGAACCCTGAACCCAGGAAGAAGCAAGACCCTGGAAGGGAAGAACCCAGGAAGTCTGAACCCTCGCAGACATCGGCAGCCATCTTGCTCCAAATAGACTGATGAGGGAAGTAACTTCTGCTTTATGGCCTGGTCTCTATAAGCTCCTACCCCAAATAAATACCCTTCATAAAAATCACCTGATTTCTGGTATTTTGCATCGGCGCCCCTCTGGCTGGCTACTACAGGGCCTATTGAATTGGAGGTGTCATGCAGGGTGGGGAGGGAGATGCCTCCTCCAGGGACAGAGCAAAGGTTCCGCTGAGCTTGAAACTGACGACTAATGGGAACCTCATACCTGGGCCAGAAGGGAGAGGAAGGAGTTCACCTCCTGGGGAGAGCTGACCCTTGTCATTGAGAGTGGGGGGAGTTGCCGCTGCTCGGCAGGGACGGGAAAGAGTCGGTCTGGAACCCCAAGACTCACTGAGGCATCTCTCTCTAGGTTCTTCCATGCCCAGAGACAGCCGTAAATGGAAAAGTGCCGCAAGGGCGAGCAGCAAAGGACCAGTAGAGGTGACCTTGCCCGGACCCCCTGATGTCGTGGCCCGGGTGAGGGGACCCTGGAATGGGTGGCGAGTGGGTTGTGGCCGCAGGTTCCCTTGGAGCAGCAGGGACGGGGGTTTCTCCTGAGGACCCTCCCAGTGGAGACTGTGGCCGGCCGCCATCTTGAAGGCTTCCGCGTGGACGACCTTCACGAGGCTGTCTCGGTTTGCCAGCGCTGCTATAACAAAGACCGCAGGCCGGCTGACTTCACGAGGCTGTCTCGGTTTGCCAGCGCTGCTATAACAAAGACCGCAGGCCAGCTGGCTTAAACAATGGGGATCTGATGCCCTGTGGTTCTGGAGGCTGGAATTCTAAGTCGAGGTGCCACCACTTTCTCCTAAAGGGGCGGACGCCTGCCATGCCTCTCTCCTGGCTTCTGTGGGTGCCAGCAATCCACACACTTCCTTGGCTTGCTCTGCTCGAGGATGTGGTGTCTCGCTCTCTGTCCCCGTGTCCACAATTCCTCCACGTATGGGACCCCAGCCATATTGACGCGGGCCCACCCTAGCCCTGTTAACTGACAGCGTCTTCAAAGCCCGCATTTCTGAATCTGCGCCCATTCACGGGACTGGGGGCAAGGACGTGAACGTGTCTCCTTGGGGACCCGATGCCATCCGTGACAGAGGGCGTGGCATGAGCCCTGCCAGGCGCCGGCGGCAGCAGGGGCCTCTGGGGGCTGCCTCAGGCCTCGGCCCACCTGCCGCTCTGGCCGTTGCTGTGGGGGCCATTTGCAGTTACGACCCGACAGCGCCCCGTCCAGCGGCCCTGCAGACGTGTGTCTGTTCTTCTTTCCAGCCTTCTCTGACTCCCGGCCCGGGCCTGCCGTCCCAGTCTTGTGAGGGAATCGACACCCACGTGCACGCGTGGCCCGTGGGGATGGGAGCCTCTTCCAAGCCACAAGCGGACAATTTGGAGGCTCCTTGGAAGACCCCAGAGCGATCGAGTCCCAGCTGTGTACAGTGGTGCCAACTCCAAAAGGCATTTTGGGACAAATTACTTCACAAATCAAAAACTTTCGATGTGAAATATCCATGTGGGAGATATTGCATATATAAGACTGTACAAAGTAGAAATACAAATGAACCAGAAAGGTGGAACAGAATAGCAGGTATGCACAGCAGGGAAGAGTGAGAGATGGCGGGGTGGGAGGGTATTTCTTGTTTGTCTGGTTTTTGTTTATTATTAGTATTGAAATGATGAAGTTGCTCCACCAATGACTGACGTGATGAACGCGCGGCTCTGACGATTCCAGGCACCTCTGAGTGCGCCCCTTGGGTGGGCGTAGGCTGTCACTGCGCACTGATAAAGCGGTTGTTAAACCTCTCTGCACTGGTGAGCGTCGCCCCACAGCACCGCCTCCGAGCCGCCCCCCCACGTGGGAAGAGGCCGTGATGCCTTCCCGGCTCTTTGGCCTGCCCTGGGGGACGTCACCGTGAGGGACCCTCATCGGCCGCGCCCACGCCTGTGTGTCGGGATGGCTTGCAACTACCCTTCAGGGGTCCTTGTCTTGAGCTCTGCTTCCTGGGTGGCGGGGCAGGCTGGGACGGGGAGGGGCTGGGAGCCCACGAAGGAGGGGAGGCTGCCCGGCCCGAGGAGCCCTGGCGCCAGCGTGGGCCCTGGGCGCGGGCCTCGGGGAGCAGACGCTGCTGAGCTGCGAGGGATACGAGGCCAGCAGGGAGCACTGGGGGGATGGACAGAGACCACGGACGTCACGGACAGAGAGACAGAGGGAGAGACAGGGAGAAAGAGAGAGAGAGGGAGACAGAGAGACAGAGGGAGACGGAGAGACAGAGACACAGAGAGACAGAGACACAGAGAGACAGAGAGATAGAGACAGGGAAAGACAGAGAGACAGAGGGAGAAGCAGAGAGAGACAGAGACAGAGGGAGACAGGGAGAGACAGAGATAGAGAGGGAGAGACAGAGACACAGAGAGATAGAGGGAGAGGGAGAGAGACAGAGAGAGACAAAGAGAGGGAGAGACAGAGAAATAGAGATGGGGGAGACAGACAGAAGGAGAGACAGAGGGAGGCAGGGAGAGAGAGACAGAGACAGAGAGACAAAGACAGGGAGAGATGGAGAGACAGGGAGAGATAGAGACAGAGGGAGACAGAGACACAGAGAGACAGAGACAGGGAGAGACAGAGATAGCGAGACAGAGGGAGACGGAGCCGAGGGAGAGCAGGGACAGGAGGCCCGGGGCGGGACGCGCAGGCGCTGGGGTGCCGTGCACGGTCGGGCGCCGGGGCGAGGCCGTCCTCTCAGCGCCCGGGGCCATGGCCAGGCGCGGTGCCGGGCGCGGGTCAGCAGTGGGCGCGCCGGGGAGGCCGTGGAAGCCCGCGCTCTCCCAGAACCCTAGGTGAGAGGCAGGAGGGGAGAAAACACCGAGAGAGGCTCTCCTGGAGGACAGCGCCCTGCTCCGCGATTACTTTATGCTTCCTTTTCCCTCAGCCCATCCCAGGCTGCTGGCAACACGCATGCAGGGTTTGGGGAATTCTTGCTGATAATGAGTAATCGGACCTGCTCTCTAAATAGCAGCTACCTGCTCCCCTGCCCGCAGCCAGCGAGCGGGAGACGAGAGGGAGAGCGAGCTGGAGACGGACACAGAGAGGGACAGGGGCACAGAGACACAGAGCGAGACAGACAGGGAGAAGACAGAGAGACAGGGACAGAGAGGGACAGGGACACAGAAACACAGAGAGAGACAGACAGGGAGAAGAGCCAGAGAGATAGGGACACAGAGAGGGACAGGAATGGAGAGAGATGGAGAGAGACAGGGACATAGAGAGGGACAGAGAGAGAGAGAGACAGAGACAAAGATAGACAGAGACACGGAGGGAGACAGAGACAGAGAGACAGAGAACCCAGCCTCGGGGGTGCTAGAGCCTTGAACCTTCGGGCGAGGACAACCTTACCGCGGGTTTTCTGCGAAGGGTGGCCGTCACCCAAAGCTCAACACGAAAGGAAGCATTTGGGAGGCCCCCCAGGCGTGGCCACGCCGCCGGCGCGCTCCCGGCCTCTCTCCTGTCTTTAAATGGGACAATCCCACGTGCCCGCAGGCGGCCACACCCACCGCACGAGGGGGCCCCAGGCTCAGGTGCTCGTGGGGTGGGGACGAGCCCCCGGGGCAGGGGATGGCGGCTCCTAGGGGCCTTCGACCCCTGCAGGTGACGACCCTGCGTCTCCCTGCGCAGCGCACGCGCAGGCCCGTGTTTTCTGGAGCCCTCCGCACCTGTGCGACAACGCCCCCACGCCGGAGGGGACCCCGAGGCTCCCTGACAGGGCCGTGCCGGGGCCGGGAGGGGTCGGTGCGCGGACCCCGCCGCCCCTGCCGTGTCCTGCAGGACCTGCGAGCCTCAGGTGCGCAGGGGGCACGGACTGCGCTCAGCCAGGGCCGGCTGGCCTGGAATGTTCTCGTGACGACGGCAGCGGCCGTGGTCAGAGCCGAGTCCTGCCCACCTGCTCCACGGACATTGGGGCGAGCAGGAAGCTCTGCCCCTGCGCCTCTCCTTCGGCGGAGGTGCCCCGGCTTCTCACCAGGGTCCTCCACGAGCCCCCGCAGCCGCCGGCGCCAGCGTACCCGTGCCCGCCCCTGGAGCTGGCTGCCCGGAGCAGAGGCGCCGGCCAGTCTAGCCAAGGCGGCCCCAGGCCCGGCCGGTCCTGCTCCTGGTTGTGGAAGTTTCTGGGCTCTCGGCCTACGTCACGTAAAAGAACACAAGGACATGCCATAGGGCAGGCAGGGAGCAGAGGTTATTAAAAACAGGGAAACGAGGGGAGTCCGCGGCCCCGGGCAGGCGGGCGCTACAGGGCGAGACACGGGACCTGGCTCCAGGCTCCGGCTCCCCAGAGTCGTCCCTCCTCCTAGCTGCTGGCCCATCTGATTGGCTGTCCCACCTGTCAGCTCCCAGGGGGCCGGGTGAGCCTTTCCAAGGTATCGGGGCTTTCCCTTGACCCCAAATGGGATTATTCTCCTGGCCGGTGTCTCACGGGATCCCTCAGGAGGCTTCCGGATGGGGTCTCATGGCCACGCTGTCTGCCAGCCACATTGTCTGCCGGCCGTGCTGTCATCTCCTGGCCAGGCTATCTGCTGGCCAAGACGTCTTTTGGACACCCTGTTGGCCACCTTTCCCTTCACTGTGCCAACTGCCTCCTCCCTCAGTCTCCCCCGCCTCCTCCCTCACTCTCCCCGCCTCCTCCCTCACTCTCCCCGATTCCTCCCTCACTCTCCTCCGCCTCTTCCCTCAGTCTCCTCTGCCTCCTCCCTCACTCTCCCCTGCCTCCTCCCTCACTCTCCCCACTTCCTCCCTCACTCTCCCCACCTCCTCCCTCACTCTCCCCTGCCTCCTCCCTCACTCTCCCCCGCCTCCTCCCTCACTCTCCCCACTTCCTCCCTCACTCTCTCCCACCTCTCTGGGGTCTCCTGGGCCCCCACGTCCCCTGCGGCCCTCCTGCGCTGGGTTTTCTGAGTCCTTAGCAGAGGTGGCAGTGGGGAGGGCAGAGACCCCCTGCCCAGCGGCATGACCCGGACAAGGCGCCTGACCCCCCAGGGCCTCGGTTTCCTGACCGTGAAATGCCAGTATGGCCTCCCAGGGTGGCCGAGGTTGTGGGAGAGAAGAGGCAAGGCTGGGAGCCCTGTGCAGCAAGCTCCAAGGGCAGGAGCCACGGTTTAGATGGATGGATGGATGGATGGATTGATTGATGGATTCATTGATTGCTTCAGTTAAGCCTGGGACGTAGAGGAAAAGCTGGTTTAGGGAAGACAAGGACCCAGGCAGGTCCTCAGCAGACTCGGGGGGCTGGGGCAGGGAGGGGCAGAGCCAGGACTCATCCACGTGTCCGTTATCCACTCATCCAACTGACCTGCTTCTCAGCCCCGGACTCAGAGAGGGTGAGTGCCCTGCCCCAGGTCACAGAGCTAGCCAGTGGCCGTGCCGAGATTGCCACCACCGCTGAGGGCCTCCTACCCTCAGGGCTTTGTGAACAGTGTCCAGGAAAACGCCACTGAGCAGTTTTGAGAGGTTTCATCCTGCCCCGTCCCCTCAAGCAAGCCCCCAGCAGCTCCATTTCACAGGTGAGGAAACCAAGGCACGGAGCAGGTGCGTCCTCCCCGAGGTGGCCCACAGCCAGTGTGCCAGAGCAGACACACGGAATCCGGTTTTGCTGGCGCCACAGGCCGTGGCCGTAACCATCCCTCGGTCACCTTATTTAGCCCCAGGCTTTGGGGGGCCACGGTTGTTGCCCAGTGTTCGCGGTCAGGCATCGGGGGGCTCGGGCTCCAGGTCTCGCACGAAGCTGGCGTCTGGGTGTTGACCGGCTGAAAGCTCGGGGGAAGCGGGGTTGGGGGGATCCACTCCCAGCCTTGCTCATGCGTGAGCCCCTTTCTTAAGCTGGAGAAACCAGGGCTCAGAGAGGTTTCTCGCCTGCCTCCAGGAAGCACAGCCGGGGGCATCAGCCCCAGGGGAGCTCAGACCGGAAGCCACTGCCCGCCCTGCCTCCCCTGGAAGCTGGGTGCCGCCAGGGCCACCTGGGCAGAGCGGCGGTGGGTCAGCGGAGACGCCCTGAGCTCCCCGGCAAGGGTGACGGCAGCCGTCGCTGTTCCTGTCCTGACTTTGTGAAGTCACTTACGCACAGGGGGCGTCCCCTGCCCGAGGGCACTCGCTGTGGAGGTGGGCTCAAGCGTCCACCGCTGACAGCCCCTGTTCCTTCTCTTCTTCCAACAGGACGTGGTAGGACGAGGCCGGCGCATGACCCTGGCGACCCGACCGTCGTGCCCGGGGGACGGCCCTCGGGGACGGGAGCTGGCCCATTGAGGCAGGGCTGACGGTGGCCCGGAGCGCCTGGCCATGCCTGTCCTGCACCCCCTCCGTCCCCAACTGGGTGGCCTCGGCTCACTATGTCCACTGGTCACTCTCAGCATGGGGCTGCATGGGTCAGTCACCAAAGTCGGGGCGGCCTTGGGGCGCCGCGGGGCAGGGCCGCGTCCACCCGTGTTACGTGTGACCCTGAGACAGGGTTCGGAGTCGGGGTCTAGCGAGTGGAGGGAGCCGGCTGGACCCCACGCCCCGCTTCCTGGACGTGCCGCGGGGTCGTCCTCTGTCGACGGGGGACGGCCTCGGCTCGCGTCTGTCTGGGAGCCGTCAGTTGTCTGTCTAGGAGCCATCAGTCCTCTGGTCGTCCGCTGGAGGGCAGTGGTGGCCTGGAGAGGGCGGCTGAGCAGCGAGGACCGCGGGGAGCCCGAAGGCCCCTGTCTAGGGAGGGGGAAACTGAGGCCCCAGGAGGCGGAGGGCTCGTTCAAAGCCACACAGGAGGAAACTGCCCTGGCTCCCCAAGGGGGGCTTGCGGGGAGACACGCCACGCGGGCAACGACACCCCTAAAGGAGCTGGAGCTGCGGAATGACCCGGATCAAAGTGCCCTGAGCCGCCAGAACCCCCCAGGACCCCGGCCCGCAGCCCCCACCCGCGGGGGGGGGGGGGGGGGGAGACTCCTAATGAACTTTGCACCTGAATGTGTTTTACTCTTACAACAGCCGAATTTTTTCCTGATTACAAAATAATCCTTTTTTCATTCTGAAAATACAGAGCTAGAGAGCAGCAGCCCTTCACCCCACCCTCCGCGTCTAACTGCAGGGGTCACTGTGGTGTTTTTCTGCCTAATTTTTTCCCCTGAAAGAGCGTCCGGGACGTTTCTAGCCCCTGCCTCGCCTCGGAGAACACGCTGAGGGTGTCTTGAGCAGCTCCATGCTCCCCGCTGGGCTGGGCAGCCCAGGGCATCACAGTCATGCCAGCGCTGGGGCAGGCGGGCAGGCGGCGAGGGACCGAGTTAGAATCCTAACCCCGGGGTGGGGAGGGGCTCCGTGGCTCCGGGCCTCGGCTCCCCACGTGGGGCGCTCAGGGGCTCACACCTGCCGCCCCGCCGGCCCGAGGCCTGTTTGGCCCCTGTTTGTGTCTTCTCCCCCCCAGCCCCTCCCCCTCCTCCTTCTTTTGGCCTGAAACCACACAGATTTAATCTCTTTCCGACTTGCAGGTCGGAAGTCTAAAATCAGTTTCACGGGGCAAAATCGAGATATCGGCCGGGCCCCCCTCCCCCAGAGGCTCTACCACAGGTTCTTGGCCTTTTTTGTTCCCCGGCCCCTCTGCCAGTCAGGAGAGCATCACGGAGCCCTTGCCACGTCCACGCGTGCCATGTGTTGTTGATAAACAGATCACACCCGCACCACAAGGCCCCCAAGAACGGCGGTGCTCGGAATTTCAATTCAAGCTCGCAGACCCCCTGAAATCTTTGCAGGGACCCCGACCGTGGGCCCTGGCTAAGAACCCCTGCTCTGGCTCGCAGAGCTGCCTCCCTGCTCCTGCCTCTTCCTCGTCCTCAGAGCCCGCAGGGGCCACCTCGCTGTCACGTGGCCTCTTCCCCAGTGGACCCTCCCAGGCCTCTTCTTCTAAGGACCCCTGCAATTATATTTGACCCACCCACATCATCCAGGGTCCTCTCCCATTCATTCATTCATTACTCTCTCATTCATTCATTCACTCACTTATCCACCTAGGCAACAAGAGAACTGCTCAGCCCTGGGGACTGGCTCAGGCCCCACAGTGTCCACCCACGACAGCGCACGTCACCTGGGGCCGACGCCTGTCAGAGCCGAGGCAGACACAGGGCCCCGAGTCCTGGACGGCAGAGCCGGTGAGGCGCCCTGAGCACCCAGGATGCCCGCTGAAAGCACAGGCCTTGAGTGTCTGCGTGTGCATGTGCGTTGTGGATGTGTACATGTATGTGCTCGCTTGTATGCATGTTTGTGTGTGCACGTGTATTATGTATGTGTGTATGTGCATGCATGTGTATTGTGTATGTGTGTGCGTGGATGTTACCTACACTAGTATATGCATGTTTGTGTGTACACATTGCATGTGTGTTATGTGTGTACATGCATGTGTTACATGAGTATATTTGCGTGCATGTGTATGTGTGCCATGCATGTGCTTAGTTGTATGCATGTTTGTGTGCGCATGTGTGTTTTCTGTGTATGTTTGTGTGTGCATGAATGTCATCTACACTAGTACGTGCATGTTGGTGTCTGTATGTGTTGCATATACGTGTGCATGTGTGTTGTGTATTGTGCCATGCACGAGCATGTTCGTATGAGTGTATTTGTGTTTGCTTGTGTGTGTGCATGTTGTGTTGTATGTGCCTGTGTGTTGTGTATGTGTGCCATGTGTGAGCATATTTGTATTTGGGTTTGCATATGTATTGTGCATGTGTGTAGCTTGTGTGTGTGTGCATGTTGTGCCTGTGTGTGCCTGTGTGTCGTGTATGTGTGCCATGCAAGAACACGTTTGTACGTGTGTATTTGGGTTTGCGTATGTGTTGTGTATGCGTGTGTGCCTGTGTGTTGTGTAAAGGTGTGTTTGTGAGTGTGCAGATCGTTGTCACGGTCCTGGGCATTTCGGGTGCTTTTGGTTGTTTTCTGGTGCCAGGGCTGGGGACTGAACCTGGGCCTCGTAGGTGGCAAGGCAGCGCTCACCCCCCGAGCCACATCAGCGGCCCTGGGCTGGTTTTCTTGTTTGTTTGCCGTTTGTTTTTTTGTCTTTAGGAGGCACTGGGGACTGAACCCAGGATGTCCCATGTGGGAAGCAGGCGCTCAACCGCTCGAGCCAAGCCCGCTGCCCCTTAGGACCTGAGCCACACATTCCTCATAAGCACCCTGGGAGGGGGGCACTCCACCTCGAAGTCCAGGAAGGTGAGGCACAGAGAGGTTAAGAAATTGTCCCCAGTCACACAGCCAGGAATGGGGGCAGTGCCCCACCCCAACGTGGTAGTTCAGGGGCCTGTGGAGGGGCGGGGAGGGGGCATCAGAAACAGACGCCAGGGGATGCACCCCTGCTGGAAGATTCCACACCAGAAGTGCTATTTGGAAGGGCCACTCCCAGGCTAGTCTGAGGACAAGGATCGCTGGGGCGTGGTGCTGGGCCCTGCCCTGGCCAGCCCGACCTGGGGGTGCGGGCAGGGGCGTCTGGGAGGCATCTGTAACTTTAACACCCCTGGTGGCAAGTTGGGGAACCAGCCCCGGGACCCTGCCCTGCCGCCCTTGCCAGATCCACCGCTTGCCTCACACTGAGCAAGGCACGGAGTAGGTGCTCAGGAAATGTTCGCTGAGCTCCCTTCCCAGCAGCTGCCTGAGGCCGGGCCACGGAAACCAGGCTCCGGGCACAGAAATCAGGCTCCAGGCACAGAACCCAGGCCCGGCCAGGCTTGTCGGGTTCTCCTTCCCGGCAGCCGTCCCTGGGCCCACCCTCTCTCTGAGGCCCGCCCGTGCCCTGGGGCCCCACCCCGGCCCAGGAGGCCAGGCCTGGGGTGGGGGGTGGGCGGGGAGCCGAGCCCCGGCGGCCGCCCGCCCCGCCCCGCTGCGGAATGCTGGCCCCTGAGCTGACACTTCCGAGGCGATAAGGAGGGGGCCGGTCAGCGGGGAGCCCGGCCCCTTCCCGGCGGGGCGGGCCGGCGGCAGGCGCAGCCAATGACCCCGACCGTGGTCGGAGCCCCAGGGCCAGGCCTGTGAAAAATGTGCGCCTTCCTGCCCGGGCCGGGGCGGCGCCGAGGGGCCACAGCGGCCGGGACACCAGCGGCGGCGGAGGCGGGTGAGCACCGGGGGCCCCTCTCGGGCCTCCCTCCTGGCCGGGGTCTGGGGAGGGCTGTGGGTGCGCCCTGCCGCTGAGGAGGAGCCCCGTGCTCAGAGCCACCTACTGGGGGGCAGAGGGTGCCTGGGGGAGGGGCCCGTGCAGGGGAGGTGCACCCCGAAACCCCGCTGGCCGGGAAGCGGCAGGGAGGTGCCGCAGCAGGCGGCCAGGGGAGGGCCGCCCGGGCTCCCCGGGACTGTGGAATGGGTGCAGGGCCCTGCCGGGCGGCCGCCGGCGGGAGGACAGGTGAGGTGGGGTGCTGCCTCCCCAGAGTCCCACTGACCGGGCTGGGCGGGGGCCTGATGGAGAGGGCAGGGACCCAGGGGGGGCCAGCCCAGGGCCTTCGGGCAGCGACTCTGCTTCTCTGAGCCTCAGTTTCCCCGTCTGTAAGATGAGCGTGTCGGCGTTGGGTGTCAGCACCGTGCCCCCTGTGGGCGGTGGCCACAGTTAATGGGACAGTCCTTGCCGGTGACTCCTGAGAGGGGGAAGGGCCCCACCCGGGGGGCAGTGCTGGGACAGGTGGTGCTCTAAGCGGCTGCAGCACCAGGCCACTTGGCGGGGGTCCCGCCGCAGCCCCCAGCCCCGGCCCTGGCCCCAGGCAGGTTTGAAGTCCTGAATCTTGCATTCCGCTGCCCAAGGGGCTAAAGTCCCTGCCCGCCTCCTTCCCTCGGGTTTGGCTGGGGGAGGGGCGAGGTGCAGGCCCTGGGGGGGAGGAGGGCTTGGCAGAGGAGGGGCCGCCCCCGCAGGCCGGAGTTAAAGGGGACGGGGTGTGGCCTGCGCAGCTGACTGGGGCCTCGGGCCAGGCCTTGGACCTCTCTGAACCTGAGTTTCTCCCTCTGTCCCATGAGCCTGTGACCCCACCTGCCCCCACCGCCGGGCTTGAGGGAATTGGCCTGAGCCTCCTGCAGCCCCCGGGCCGTGGGTTTCCTGGAGCCTCCTGTGGACCCCTGAAGGAGGCTCGTCCTCAGCCGCACCTGTCACCTGTCGGGGGGCTGGAGCTCAGGCTGATGTCCTCCTCTGGCTTCACTGGGGGGAAGGAGCCAGTGTCCCTGGTGCTGTGGGGGCAGTGGAGCAAGTGCTGTGTGCCAGGCTCTGCCCTACGTGTCCCACCCCCTCCTCACTGTGCAGATGAGGGAGCCCAGGCAGAGAGAGGCTTCTCAGCCGTCCAAAGGCAACACGGGAGGTAGGCTTGGGACCGTGCCCCAGGCAGCAGGCTGTCAGCCAGGCTTCCCACGCGGCTTGCTGTTCCAGGCAGCTTGTTGTTCCACGCAGCTTGCTGCCCCATGCAGCTTGCTTTTCCATGCTGCTTGCTGGTCCACACAGCTTGCTGTTCCATGCAGCTCACTGTTTCACACAGCTTGCTGTTCCACACAACTTGCTGTTCCATGCAGCTCACTGTTCCACATGGGAGTCTTTGGTTCTTGACGATTCTCCACGCACGTCAAGCCTGTTCCACCTACGGGCCTTTCGTGTTGGTCGACTTTATTTCTGAGAACAGCCTTTGATGGAAAGAACATTTGCTCAAGGCCAGAGCCCCACACCCTCCACCCAGCCTGCCCTCCTCTCAAGAGCCCGCCCGAGTGGCTCCATCTGTCCCCAACCCCGGCCCAACCCTGACACCTTGTGCAGAGCTAAATCCACACTCTGCACCTTTCCTCAGCTGTTGCTGATGTCCTTTTCCTGGGCAGGGTCCCACGTGACCTTGTCACATCGCCTCCGGCTTCTCTCAGGCGTTCCTTGTTTTCCAGCCTTTTTGAGGAATGCGGGGCAGGCGGTCCTAGAATTCCCCGCCTTGGGGTCTGCCTGGTGTTTGTGGACTTACAGGGAGGGAGACCGGAGTGGCCAAGTGTCATTTCATCCCACGGGCAGCGGCGCCGTTTCTCCCCTGCAGGGGGCGCTTTCCCCTCCTGCAGCGCGGGAACTGCTCATCCCTGCCTCCGGAGGAAATCACTAGGCGCGCCCACACGTGGAGGGGCGGGGCATCTGCTCGTTGTCTCTTCTCTCCTGTTGGCTAACTTACTCAGTCATTTGGGTTGGTCGGTGTGGACTCTTGGAATGTATTGTAAATTGGGGTTATAATCTAATTCTATGTGATTTCGTGGCTCAGGTTGTTCTGACTGTGGCCACGGGGAGCGTGTCCGGCTGGGTCCTGTGTGCCTTTGTCCTCCCCATCGTGGGGGGATTTTGTTGGCTTGTTTGTGGTCAGTTTCAGCGAGCCCATCCTCCCTTCCGGCACCACAAGGTGCTCCAGGCTCATCTTGCGCCTTTGCTGCCCCGGTGCTAGACCCAGCCGGGCTCCAGGGGGCCTGCCTCCCTTCTGGAAGAACGGGGTTGGAGATGGGGGACTCAGCCACGTGGGTTGGGCATGCTCGTTGCTTGGTCCTCATAGGCGGCAGATCGCGGGGACACGTGGGTTTCCTGCCTCGCGTGGGTGTGCGCGCACGTGGAGGCGTTTCTGAGTGGAAGCAGGTGTGTCTGACTCCCCTCCGCCTGACCTCAGGCTGGTGCCTGCACCTCCGTCCAGGACGGCGAGGCCATGTCCAGCCCCCGCTCCTGCCGCCGGAGGCCTGGCGCCCCCGCCCGCCGTGCCTTTTCCTAAGCGCCTGGAAGGGTCGGAATTGCTAACCCGCTGTCGGCCAGCGTACTGCGCTCCCCTGCCGTTTCCAGAACTACTTGGACCAGCCCCTTGTTTGCCGCCCCTGCAGCGAGGCCGTGCCGTGCATTTGTTTTGGTGTTGTTGTTTTAATTTTTTTTAATTTTTAAAAATTTAAAATTTTACTTTATTTCCCTCCCCACTACTCCCCTCCCCAGTTGTCTGCTCTCTGTGTCCATTCACTGTGTGTTCTTCTGTGTCCGCTTGCATTCCTGGCAGCATGGGGAATCTGTGTCTCTTTTAGTGGTGTCATCTTGCTGCGTCAGCTCTCCGTGTGTGCAGTGCCATTCCTGGGCAGGCTGTGCTTTTTTTCCTGTGCCAGGCGGCTCTCCTTACGGGACTCAGTCCTTGCACGTGGGGCTCCCCTACGCGGGGACACCCCTGCATGGCACGGCACTCCTTGTGTGCATCAGCACTGCACGTGGGTGGGCTCACCACATGGCTCAGGAGGCCCTGGATTTGAACCCTGGACCTCCCATGTGGTAGGCAGAAGCTCTTATCTGTTGAGCCACATCCACTTCCCTGTGTCATGCATTTGTAACACCATGGGTGGTGCTGTCCATTCTGTAGTCCATCCTGGGCATCCCCTGACCTCAACGATTGTTTTAAATTAGTCTCCCTGAAGGTTTGCTCTTTGTGCTCTCAAGTTCAATGTCTTTTGACAAGTGCATGCTGTCCCGTGTCCATAATTACAGTATTGTACAGAATATTTTCACCATCCTGAGTGTCACACTGGGTGCCACCCCATCAGCCTCCCACTGCTGCTAATCGGTTGATCCTTCCGTGGCTTCTTTCCACAAGGCAAGCAAATAGCTGGCCCTTGTGGAACATAAAAGGCAGTGCTCTGTGCATAGCGCCCTGTATTCTTGTTTTCCCGCTGACAGGTTGGAGGGAAGAGAATGTAGATTTTTATCTGAACTGCGGGTATTCGGTGGAGGGCATGCGATGTATTTGACGCTTGGGTTATTTCAAAGGATTTGCTGTCAAACAAAGCTACGGCGACGGACTGTGCACACCTGCTGTTTTGCAGTAGGTGGCAAGCTGCAGAGAGAATTCCAGAAGCGGGGCTGCCAGGTGGAGGGTGGGGATGATGTGATGGTCTGGGGGTTGGCACTCCACCCTCCACCCAGGGCGGTGCCCTCTGCAGCCCCCACCCCCCGAGGGTAGGACCGAAGGTGAGGTGGGGCTGATCTGCTGGGTCACCAAGGTCTCCGGGCAGTGCTGCAGTTGTCTGCTCAGCAGGAGGTCGGAACCCAGGGTCGACTCTAAGGGGATGGGCAGATGGGGACGCCCATCCCGCCCGGTGAGGGGTGACGGTGATGTGGGCCGACCCCTGGGCACACTCCCTCGGCGGTGCCTATGGACCATCCTGGCAGGGAGTGGGTATGCGAAGGGAGAGGTGTGGCTGGTGGCCTGCCCCGGCGCCTGCTTGGTGCCCACAGCGTGGGGTCGGCTCGGGGGACGCACACGTCCGCCTCCTTCCAGCGTGCCCACAGGAGTTGCCGAGCGGGGGGGGAGCCAGTCCTGCTGGTGCTGTCTGCATAGCCCCATCGGACCCCCTCCCCACTGTGGAGCGGTGGACGAGGACCGGGGGGCCAAGGAGCCCGGGCTGGGCCTGAGCCACCGTTCGTGCCCTTCTGCTGCTCCCTGGAAGAGCGGGTGGGAGGGAAAGGTCCCGTGTTGGCGGCTGAATCGCGTTCCTGCACAGACCTGGTTGCATCCTGGACCCTCATCTGCAGGTGTGGACCCGGCTGTAGACAGGCCCTTGGGAGGTGTCCTTAGTTAGGGTGTGACTCATCTGTGGATGGGTTCCTTGACGAGCCATCCTAAGGGACGTTTATGCCCATGGCTGAGCCATCCTAAGAGATGTCTACCCTAACAGCTGAGCCATCCTAATAACTGAGCTATCCTAACAGCCAAGCCGTCCTAATAGACTTCTACCCTAATAGCTGGGCCATCCTAATAGCCGAGCCGTCCTAACAGACATCTACACTAATAGCTGAGCCATCCTAATAGACATCTATCCTAATAGCTGAGCCATCCTAACAGATGTCTACCCTAACAGCGAGCCAGCCTACTAACGGGGCTGTCCTAACAGCCGAGCCATATTAATAGACGTCTACCCTAATAGCCGGGCCATCCTAGGAGACGTCTACCCTAACAGCCAAGCCATTCTAACAGCTGAGCCATCCTACTAACTGGGCTGTCCTAACAGCCGAGCCATCCTAATAGACGTCTACCCTAATAGTTGGGCCATCCTAATAGCCAAGCCATCCTAACAAACGTCTACCCTAATAGGTGGGCCATCCTAAGAGATGTCTACCCTAACAGCTGAGATATCCCAATAACTGAGCTATCCTAACAGCCAAGCCGTCCTAATAGACTTCTACCCCAATAGCTGGGCCTTCCTAATAGCCGAGCCGTCCTAATAGACATCTGCCCTAATAGCTGGGCCTTCGTAACAGCCAAGCCATCCTAATAGACGTCTACCCTAATAGCTGAGCTATCCTAATAACGGCGCTATCCTAACAGCCAAGCCATCCTAATAGACATCTGCCCTAATAACTGGGCCTTCCTAACAGCCAAGCTATCCTAATAGACGTCTACCCTAATAGCTGTGCCATCCTAATAGCTGAGCCGTCCTAACAGACATTTACCCTAACAGCCGAGCCATCCTAACAGACACCCACCCTACCAGCCGAGGCCTGGTGGAATCAGGGTGGGTGGTAATCCACAGGCCTGGCGACCATGTACGCAGCCAGGAGAAGCCAGAGAATGGGGCAGATGGCCACCAATGAGACATTGAGGGGAGCCAGAGAACCCCAGGGTTTCAGCATGGCAGCACCAGGACGTTCCAGACCCTGGGAGGAAGCATGCCCTGCCGACACTGCGACGGTGCATCTGGCCTCAGAGACCGTGCGCCCATGGCCCCGTAGTTAAGGCGACAGCAGGTGGCTATCCTCGTGGCCGGGAGGTTGGCATCCCGCACAACTTTGCTTCACTGACTAGGGCCGCCTCCTGCCGCATGCCTGTGCACACTGGCTGAGAACGTGTGGCGTGAGCCTCCTGTGGGGGCCTGGGGCCCGCATGCACACGTGATCACCCTGTGCCCTGCTGCAGTGCGTCACAGGAGCCCACCTACCCGGTCAGCACACACGGCCAGGCGCGGTGCCAGGCACTGGGGCCGCAGAGCTCGGACACCATCGGTGCCCGGGGGACACTCATGGTCCAGCTGGACTTGGACAGGAACCACAGGTGCTCAGCGCCCTGGAAGGAGGCAGGGGTGGGGAGGCTGCTGGAGATGAGCCTGGAGCAAGGGAGGCGCCAGTGCCAGATGCAGGGAGAGCCCAGTGGTCAGGGGCCCGGGGCCGCGTGGGGTCGGGGGAGGAAGCTGGGTGAAGCAAGGGGCAGACAGGGACGCACAGGGGGCCCAGTGGGCGGCAGTGCTGCAGGCTGTGATTCAGGGAAAGGCAGGGGGGTGTCGGGCTGCAGCCACTGAGCGGTGCCTGGGCGGCCCCATCTGCTGGCCCTCGGGTCTGCAGGCGGACACCCCTGGAGTCGGCAGGTGGGCAGGAGCGAGCCCAGGATGAACGTGGACGGAGGGGAGACCAGAGGCAGGTGGAGTGCCCGGAGTGCAGAGGAGGGCGGCTGCTGGGTGGCACGGGGACCAGAGAGGGACAAGTGAAGGAGACGGCAGCCCCTGGATTCAGCGATGCGGGGAGCGTTGGTGGCCGTGACAAGGGTGGAGGCCAGGCTGGGAAGAGGGGCAGCGCTGGCAGCTAGCCCACCCTGACCTGCTGGGGGGGCGGCAGAGAGGCAGGGCCCGGTGGGCACCTGTGCTCTGGGCACCAGTGTCGGTCGCCTGGGGAGGGGACAGCACCACCGGGTGGCCCATGCTCGGGATGGCGCCCAGCCCCAGGTGGGCACCGGGGAGTCCCACAGAAGCCCCCACCTGTGACCCTGCCTGCGCCCCGACCTCAGCCCCTGTTTCCAGGCGCTGGGGCTGACGGTGGGCTGGGGGCGAATGTGCATAAGCAAGTTCAAAACCAAGCCCCTCGTGTCCTAGGACCCCAGAGAATGTCGAGAACTCTAACTGGTGACCCCGATTCAAAAGCGTGGGCGCCTCCGGGCCACTGGGGCTGATGGGATGGGGTGTCCCTGGGGTGCCATCTGAAAGCTGGGGGTGGACTTCCCCAGGCTTTCCTGGGGAACCCACAAAATGCATGCCACTGCCCTGGACCAGGGCCCTTGGGCCCCGTCTGCACACCCTCCATCACCCCACGACACATGGTCCAGGTGGGGTGTCTCCTATGACGAGAAGGGGGTCCTCCCGCCCCACGGGGCCTCACCTGGCAGAGCCCCAGGCCCCGCCCCCTCTTTGATGTGGGGCTTCTCAGAGCTTGCAGGAACCTGCAGGGTGGGCTCCCTCCTTTAAACCTGACCACCTTCCTCCTGGGGGCCAAGGTCACATTATTTTGGGGTGCTGAAGAAGGAGCTTCTCTCCTCAAATACCTCCCCCTCCGACCGCCCCAGATCAAGGAGCACTGTTCCAGGAGTCCCAGCCACACAGAGCCCACGCCACTGGCTGGCTCACGTCTGGCCAGGGGGTGGGGGCGATCCTGCCACACGCAGCCAGTGAATCCCGGACCCGAGGGGGACGCCGGCCCGGACACTGCTGGGCGCAGGGCTGGCCGGGTGACCCAGGCACATGGCTGACCAGCCTGCGGGCGTTCCTTTCCGGCCCTGGTCGAGCAAGCATCTCCAGCCCTGGCCGAGGCGTGGAAACTGCTGACCGCTTCCTGCAGCCCTCCGACCCCGTGGCCTGCCGCCCCCCTGCCTGGGGCAGCCATCCGGGACCCTGGGAGGCCTCTTGGCCCTGAGGTGCTGTTTTGCAAAGGACACGTTCCTGGAATGTCGGGGTGGAGCCTCGGCCAGGAACTACGGACGGGGACCCAGCGCTGGCCGAGAGAGGCCCTGTTCCAGCCCTTTCCGCGTGTCCTTCGGCCACAGGCTGGCTGGGGCCGGGCAGCTTTACTGACCCACCCGGGCCCCGGATTCCTCAGGTGTGGCCAGGGTGGGATCGGGGACGGGTGGGTTTTCAGCAGGTCTGGGGCACAGCTGCCTGTTTCTTCTTTCTGGGAACATAGCAGTGGAAGGAGAGCATGTCTGCTTTTTATAGATAAGGCAGTGGCCCAGGCAGGGGTGCAGCTGGTGGGGGCTGGGCCCCCTGAGCCCCATCGGGCCTCTTGCCTTAGAGTCACCTTGGTCGAAGCTCTTTCTCTGTGGGCCTCAGTTTCCCCATTAGTAAGCTGCGACCTCAGTCTGAATGGTGAGATGTGCGCCCTTGTTCTTTTTCTGTCTTTCTCTGGAGCGCGTCTCTTAAATTCGCAGCCATCCCCTCCCCATTCTCTCCAGCGGGGGTCAGCCCACTCAGCGGGGGGCCAACTCCAGCCTGCCGGCCTGTAAATAAAGCTTTATTGGAACGCCACAGGTGCGCTCTATTGTGATTGACGGCAGCAGCTTTCACGCTGAGCTGAGTGGTTGACAGACCACGGCCCGCAGCGTCGACGACATTCGCATCTGGCCCGTTCCCGGAAGTTTGCCGAGCCCCGCTCTAGTGGGGGAAACCGAGGCGGGGCTGGGCAAGGTCATGTGGCCAGCGGCTAAGTTTGTTCCCAAAGTCACACGTTGACCACTAGATAGCCACTTCTCTAGCCAGTGAACCGGAGGCCCCGGGTGCTCGACCTGTGCCCACCAACAGGGCAGCCCCTGGCTGCGCCTCGCATGCTGGCGTGCCCTGCGTGTGGAAGGCTCACAGTGTGGAAAAGACTTCCCAAGTTCTCTGAATGGTTCTCAGTGAGAGGCGTGTTGGAAGGAAGCGGTCTTGCACGCAGCCCTTCAGGCGTGCTGAGAGTCACGCCACCTGCTCCTCTCCACGTTTTAAGAGGCTGGTGGGGTGAAATGCCCCGCGTGGCTCAGGCATTGCTGGGAGGGCAGCGGGGAGGGGAGGGCGCAGCGGCCGGGTGTGCCCGCGCAGGGCCTCGCATTCCTGAGATGAGCCGCCGATGACTGTTGTAGATTAACGTCGGGGGCCAGCGCCAGGGGCCTCTCGCCGGCTTCCGCGCGCTGCCAGCCTGACGTGGCTTGAGCGCCACTCGCCCCTGCAGCGGAGCTGTCTGGGCCGCAGCCTGGGCGACGTGCTTTCCTGCCTCAGTAGGTGCTGCCCTGCCCACCAGGAGGCCCTGAACAGCCCCGTCTGGGCCTGGCTCCTCTTCCTCCAACACTCGACTCCGGAGCCTCCGCCTCCGGGAAGCCTTCCTTGATTTCCCCTGCCCTTCCCTCCCAGGCTCCCCCCGCCGGTCACAGCACTGGTCACAGGGCATCATCCCGGTCTGTCTCCTTGTCCGTGAGCACCGCTGTGGGTGGGGCGGGCCCAGGAGGCAGAGCTGGGACAGTCGGGCTGTGACTGCTGGGTGGCAGGTGAAGCTGCACAGAATAGGCCGGGCCATCTCGAGATGAGGAGTGGGCCCAGCGAGAGGCGGGGAGGTGGCTGAGGGGGTCCCAGCAGGAGGTGGGGGTTGCTCGGGGGTCCTGCGCTAATAAGAGATGTGCTATACCCTGGTCCAAGAATTCAGAGGACGGAAACACGCCGAGATGAGGGGACAGATGTGGACATTGTCTTTTCTCTTTTTGACTGTGGTAATCGCCAGCCCCAAGGAGGCTAAAAGGCAAAAATAAAATGGGAGCCCTTCAGCCCAGCCGAAGGGGGAAGTGGGACCCCTGCACCCCTGGCTCTGGGTGCTGCTCGGTCCCACTGGCCGCGGTCAGCTCAGGGCCTGTGGTTGGGCCGCTGAGATGAGCTGCTCCGGGGCTGGCCGATCCACCGGCCCCTCGGATGGCGGGAAGAGCCAAGCTGGCGTGGGGTCGAGAGGCCCCTGGGGCCACAGCTGAAGGGCTCGGCCCCTCTCGGCTGGCGGCCTTCCCCCAGCCCGGTCTCGGGGACGGGCGTGGTGGCTTTTTGGTGCCACCTCGGTGTAGGTTCCCCGAAGCTTCCCCAAAGCCTGGAGTGTCTTCCCTGCCAGGGGCCCTGGGGGGGTCCAGCCCCTAGCAGCTGTGGGCGTTCGGGGGGTGCCGCCTGCCCCAATTTACGCGTCCTCACCCCACGGGAAGTCCTCCGCCCGATCATCTCTCTGAGCCTCAGTTTCCCTACATGACCCCTCTGCAGCCTCACAGATGGCACAAGGCAATGCCAGGCTTCCAGCCCACAACCTGGGCCCCCGTGCGCCCCCTGAGCCCTACAGTCGGCCGTCCCAGCAGCCTGGGGGACTTCCTCGGCCGCAGCCTTGGCCCACCCGCTCTCCTTGGGCTGGAAATGGTGGGCCCTGCCGAGGCCCCTGAGCAGTCTGCTCGGGCCCTAAGGCGGCCTTTGCCTTCTGCCTGGCTCGAGCTCACCTTCCCAGCCCCAAGCAGATTGGACAAGGGGGGAGGGCGAGTCAGAGGGGCCCATGCGATGTGGGGAGACGAGAAAAAGCGCAAGCACGCCGACCCCCGCGGCGTGACCGCGGCCCTGGGCCAAGCACCCCCACGTCCCTGCCGCTGCTTCTCGGGTAATGCAGTGAAATGTCAGGGAGAAGGGGCCGCGGGGCTTCAGATGGGCCTTTGGCACTTTAGGGGTGCTGCTTGGCTGCCTGGAGGCTGCATCCTGGGGCGGGGCTCGTTTCAGGGCTCCGGGGCCCTGCAGGCACCACCTCCTCTGTTGCGGTCAGTTCCTCTCCCATCTGGAGGGTTCTGAGTCCTCGGGGTGGGCCGAGCTTTGGGGCTGGAGGAATTCCTCGCCCCTGCGCTGTCGGCCCTGGGCAGGCCGTGCCCTGAGCCTTTTCCTACCCAGGGCCGCGGGGATCTCGGTGGCATATTCCGGGGAGGGTGACGGAAGGCTGGCAGGTGAAACCCAGGGAAAGCCTGCCGCGTCTCCTTGGCACGTGACAAGTTGTGTTCATGACAGACACCTCGGGGGTCCCGCTGTGGCCACCACCAGGCCGGTTCTCCCACTTGCAAGACGGGGTCCGGGGAAGAGGCGGACCCTGGAGGGCTGGGCCGAGCCGGCGTGGTGCGGGTTTGCTCCAGGAGGCACTACCTGCGGGGAAAGCCCAGGACACGCAGGTGGCGGCCCCTCCTCTGGAAGCCCGGGGGCGCCGTGCAGAGCTGGGTGGCTGTGGAAACCCCCCGGTCCTGGGCCAGGAGCGCAGCTGCCGGGACAAACAGGATACATGGCCTCGGGGCCGCGGTGGGGACAATGGCCAGGAGAGGAAATGTCTGCGGTCCTTTTATGGACGTGGAGACTGTCCTGGGCCTCTTCCAAGCAGCCGTCCAGGCAAACACAGAGGCCAAGCCAAGCACCCCGGGGGGCTCTGGGAGGTGGCGGCCGGGAGCCCCTGGGGGCCTGTGCCGGCTGGAGATCGGGGGCTGAGGGAGAGCAGTCGGGGGGCTGAGGGAGAGCAGTCGGGGGGCCGAGGTCACCAGCAAGCAAGCGAGGGCCGGGCCCAGGGTGCCCACACCCGACTTCTCTCCAGAGCCCCTGGGGACCCTCACCCAAGCAGGTAGACGGGCCAGCCCTGTGCCATGTGGGTGGCGGGCGGCCTGTGGGGGGGGCAGGGGACCCCAGGACGGGCAGGGGAGACCGACAACTGGGGGGGTGGCTGTCTGTGCCTGCCTGTTGAGCTCAGTCACCTGTGCAGTTGGCCAGGTGACGCCACACAAGAGGACACTACCCCAGTGTTTGTCACACGAACAGAATCTAAAGAGCCACCGTGCGTGGCCCTGTCCGACCCTTCCAAGTCCTCACAGCTCTCTGCCACCTCAGGAGGACGTGGAGTGAGTCCACGGGACCCTCTCCAACCCCGGCCCCTGCCCAGCTCCTCCGAGGGCCCTAGAGCTCAGAGTGGTGGTGGGACGGCCACGCAGAGCAGCCCGGAGGTCACCTGTGTGCTAGGAAGGGACAATCGCCCTCAGGGGGGCTCACTGAGAGGCGGGGGTCTGAGGCCAGGGCTGGCACCGGGGGGCCAGCCAGGCCGGCTGAGATGTCTGAGGTCCCCGGGCAGCTGGGCGGGTCGGCCTCGAGCTGGGGCCGGATGCCACGGGAAGGAGGAGGGGGCGTGCCCGAGGACCGCCTCCCCGGGAGAAGGGCCAGGGGCGTCCCGATTCCCAGCTGCCCGGAGGACAAGGGGGTGGGGGCTCTGGCGAGGGCAGTGGCCGCCCAGCGGGAGGTGGCGGAGAAAGGGGGGCAGTGAGGGGCACCGGGATGGGACGTCGGGATTTTGGGGGGCTGTGCAGGACGCTGGGGAGGCTCCCTGGAGGGCCTGGGGGCCACAGAAGGGGCCGAGGGGAAGGAGAGGAGCGGGTGGGCCGTGGGTGGGTGCGGCGTCCGCCAGAGCGCGCGGCTGGCCTGGTGGGGCCTGGCCGGGGGGTGGGCGTTGCCCCAGGGCCACGGGGCAAGCCGGGAGACCCGAGGTTGTCGCCAGTGGGGGGCGCAGGCCTGGGACACAGCTCGGCACGCGATGGCACCCGGCAGGGGACGCCTGGGCCCGGCGGCTCCGGGAGCAGCAGGCCCAGCTCTGGCCGCGCCTTCCAGCTGGTCCCCAGTGGCCTCAGCCTGTCACCAGACCTCACTGGGCACAGGGAGTGCCTTTCGGTGCCACTGGGCGAGCACTCTGTGCTGCCCTGGACACGCGTGGGAAAACCCCCTGCTGTGAGTGCGCAGCAGGCGCCGCCCTCCCCCTTGGTTGCCAGGCCTGACCCCAGCTGGGTTTGAATCCTGCGTCCAGCTGACATGGGACGCGGCGCGGGCTCCCCCAGTGGGCGGGGCCCAGGTCCTGGGCCAGCCTCAGGTCCTCAAATCCAGGTCGGGCAAAGAGGGGAGACCCCTCAACCAGGCGGGAAGGAGAGGGGCGCTCGTGGGGGGGCTGGCCATCCTGCCCTCACGTGCACCTCTTCAGTGGGCGCTGGGCAGCCGCTGGCGTGGAGACGGGGCGCGCATGCGACCGCGTGCATGCGTGCTTGGGGATGTGTTCGTGGGGGTAGGCTCGTGTGTTCGTGCACCTGTGTTACACAATCATGGGGGTTCACCCACGTTGGTGGGAGTGCCTGCACACGAGTGTGAGCGTGCCGTGCCCGCGCCTGTGGATATGTGTGTTTGCACGTGGGCATGTCTGCGCGTGTTAGCGTGTGCACGTGCGTCTGTGCGATGGGCGGAGGAGGAAGAGCGGAGCTGGGGCTGGCAGGGCGAGCGGTGGCAGCTGCTGGACTTCCCCAATGCCGGGGGCCGGCGGCGGGGGCTCCCGGGTGCCCCCGCTCCTGCACCGAGCCAGGGCCGGGCGGCGGGCCTGCCCCGGAACAGGCCTGGAGCGGGTCCAGGCAGAGCCGCCGAGCGCCGGCCGCGGCGCGGAGCAGGCCGGCTCCCTCCTGGCAGCCCCCGCGCAGGGAGGAAGTGGGCAGGAAGCTGGGCGGTGGCGGCCCCTGCACAGTCAGCGGGCCGTGGGCGGCCCCTGCCCGCTCCGCCAGCCAGCGCCCGGCGGGGGCGGCCACCGGAGCCTGCCGTCCAGAGCCCAGGCCTTGGGGCCGAGTCGGCAGCGGCGAGCGGAGAGCAGGTACGGGGGGCTCTGGGCGGGGGGCAGGGTGGGCCGGCGGGACACGGCAGGGTCTGCAGAGCCAGCCTGGCCGGTGGGGCCCAGGCGCTCCCTCCCGCCTCCTGTTTTCTTACAGACCTCTCGGACGTGCTCGGAAGGGTGGTGGGGCGGAAATGAAGGCTGGGGTGCCCAGGGGCTGTTGGTGCTCCGGGGAAACCGAGGCTGAGCTCCAGGAAGGCTGTGAGGGCTGACGGGGAGCGGCAGTGGCGAGAATAATTTCTCGTTTTACAAACCCCACGGCTTTGTCCGACCCTGCCCCCGACCTCACTCTCATCCTGGCACTTGGCCCCAGCGTCCCCGGGGTCTGCTCGGCGTCCCACAGCTGGGAGAGCGTGCCGCGGCCGCTGCGGGGATGCAGGGCTTAGCGGGCCCGATGAGTGACATCCGTCCATCTCCCGGCCGGCGTGAGGGTCCCACCGGGCAGGCAGGACTGGGGCTGCCGTGGAGTGACCGGCCGCTTCTGGGCCTCTCCTCCAGCTGCAAAACGGGGGGCAGTGACTCCGTCGGGGCATACGCCAGAAAGCTCCAGGGAAGGGCCGTGGGCGCAAGGGCTCATGCTCGCCACCCATACCCTCCCCGGGCCTCCAACCCCAGGGACCCCGCTCTCGGCAAGGCGTGAGCTTCCACGCGCGAGCAGGCCCAGCGGCCGGGGAGGAGGCTGGCCCTGCCTGCGCCGGGGGCCGGGGCGGCCTGCTGGGGGGGCAGCCCTTGGGTAGAGGGGGCTGCGGCCGGACGGTGGTGGGACAGAGTGGACACACGGCGTCGAGGGTCAGGGCTCGAACCCGTCCTGCCCTCTGGAGGCCGAGCCGTGGCGCTGCCGTCAGGTGACCGCACCTGCCCAGGTGTCAGGAGAACACAGGTAATGGGGGCTTGCCGCTCCCAGTGGGGCCGCTGGGGCTGCGCCGCTCTCGCTGACAGTGATGACCCCGGGACGGGCTCGTCCTGCGTGCAGGGGTTTTAAGGGCGGGAAGTTGCCCCCAGCGTCACGAAATCACCAATTGCCATGAGGGGGGGTCTCAGTTTCCCAGGCTGTCATGACAAAGTGCTGCACAGGGGAGAGGGGCTTATGGGGACTGGGCCTACTGCCGCGCAGGGCGCCCCTCCTGCTCGCGGTCGCGCAGCGTCCAGCTCTGCCTCCGACTTCCCTCTGTGTCCCTGCATCCGCCCTGCTCCCCCTTTTCTCCGATCAGGACACGTCACAGGGGTCGGGCACCCCAGTCCGTGGGGCTGCATTTTCACTGGGCAAAGTCGTGTTTCTAATAAGCTTACGATGATGGGTACTGCAGGTGAGGACCCAAGCATGTTTTTTGGGGGGCCCAAGCAACCCCCTGAGATAGTCAATGTAAGCCCACTTTCCAGAAAGGGAAATCGAGGCAGGGGAGTAACAGGAGAGCAAGGCAATCCCAGGCAGTGCCTCTTGGGGAGGCAGGTGAGGCCTGCCTGGGCTCCAGGTACGGGTTCGGAAGCTGCCACCAGCCTCCCTGAGCCCGTTCAGGTCTGGACCCGGTGCCTTCTCGTCCCTGCGCCCCGCCCACATTTATTAAACGCCGACTGTAAGCCAGGTGCACCGTCTGGTCAAGGCACACCACCTCCTAGTAAGGTGGTGCCTTGGTTCTCATTTTTGAGATGAGGAAACTGAGGCACGGGGAGGCCTGCTGAGTGGTCTCCGTGCCCTTGTCCCGAGACAGGAAGGAAAAGGCACCCGCGTGGCACCGCCGCACAGACCACCGGCTGCGCTGACCCTCAGTGGCCGGACATCGGCCGGAGCCTGTGGCCTGGGCCCCGCGGCGGTGAGCGCTGGGCCCGGCGGGGCCATCTTGGGGACGCGTGACGGAGGGAGGGGACTGCCGCGGAGCCCAGGCCACTTCCTCATCGCCCCGGTGGGTGGGAGCCGGGCGCTGCATTGTGCTGGGCCCACGCACAGGAGCCTCCCTTTTTCTCAGGAAACCCTCCCCGGGGCCCCGAATTCCCACCTCCCATGGGGGGGCCATGAGCCCACATGCCAGCGGGTGGTTCCTGACAGGGGAGGGCCCCGGGGGGGGACAGGGCGGGTGAGGAGAGGCTGGTCCCGGGCTGGAGGGACCCTGGGCTGTGGGGGGCACCTGGAGGGCTTGAGCTCGGCGCCGGCTCTGGAGGGACGGGCTAGGACCCTCTGGGGGGACCGGGGGAGCTGAGACCACTAGCCTGCGCAGTGCTGGTCCAGGGGGGTGCAGATACCCTGATGAGAAGGAGGGCGGCAGGTGGCTCCCCAAGCTCGACTGGCCCCAACAGGATGTGAGGCCCACAGTGGCGTACAGGCTGGCGGCCGGGGTCTCCGCTAGGCAACGCGAGGAGGGGGACGTCAGGGAACCCCGAGGCTCAGGCTTCGGGGCGGGGGGCGTCCGGGAGGAGTCGAGCTGAGGCCCGATAGCCACCGTGAGTCGTCTGGGCACGACCAGGGCGCGGAGGGACCCCCGGGCAGGAAACGGAGCGCGGAGTTTCCAGGGCTGGGAACGAAAATAAATCCCTGAACCAGCGCTGCGCGGGAGGTGGCCGGCAGCCGCTGGGCCCGCGGTGGCGAGTGGGCTTCTGCCTTTGGAGCCAGGGGCCTGGGGGCCGAGCGCCTTCCCCAGTGGGGAGCGGGGTCCCTTGGGTGCCCCTGTGTCAGAGGCCTTTCCTGCCCCCCAGGCGGGTTGGGGCGGAAAGGGCTCGGGCCAGGTGGAGCCTGGGACGGGGGTGGGGGCTGGCCGAGGCCACCTTGGCGGCTCCAAGGCCATCCCTTCTGCCGGCCTCACCAGCCCCTCGTCCACCGGGGCATGGCATCCCCCCGAGCCCCTTCGTGGGGGCCGCTTGGGGCGGGAGCTGGCCACAGACCTCCAGTGGGCACAAAGGGGCCCGGGCACTCCTGCTGAGGCCGCGCCTGTTCTTTGTTTAATCCACTGGATCCCACCAGGAGGCAACCCTGGCTCGAGATGAAACGGGCCCGGCCGAAGGGACTTGCCAAATGCTACGGGGGCCCTAGTGCCCAGAGAGGGAGCCTGTCCCCATGGGGAGAGAGGACGGAGAGCCCCAGGGAGGCCGGGGTGCGCAGACTTGGTCCCCTGCGCGCGCACCCGGGGCGGGGGGCAGGGCGCGGGCAGCAGAGGCTGCTGGTCCGTCAGGTGCTGGGAAGAGGTCTCCCCTCCAGCCCCTTGAGGGGGACCAAGGGGAGGGAGGGGTGGGGGGCCTGGTTCCCCACGTCCTGCTGCTGCGCAGCCGGGGCCTCGCCCGGGTCCCTCCGAGTCACTCGAGCTCCACCGGGTGGGTGCTGACCTGGGCTGCCTGCGCGCAGGACGTGGCCCTGCGGGGGCCGAGCCGTCCACTGCGGTGGGCTGTCCTCCCCTCTCCCCCCGTCTCCCCTTCTCCTCTATGCACTTTGTTCTCCCTGCCGGCCCCCTCCTCCCACCTGCCCTCACCTGTCCCACCTGCCCCTACCTGCCCTTACCTGCCCCTATCTGCAGCCCCTTCCCCCTTCCCTGCCCCACTTGCCCCCACCTGCCTGTACCTGTCCCCGCCCTGCCCCCGTGCGCTCTCCAGCTCGCCCATCTGCCTCGTTCGTCTGCAGTCACTGTCACCGAGGGAGGGCCGAGTGCTGGCTGGGTGGCTTTCCCAGGGAGCAGCGTTCTCCAGAAACCCCTTCCCACAGGGGCCACCTTCTGAGCCTGGAACCTCTGGGGTATAGGAGGGACTCAGGTGGGAGACGAGCGCAGGACCAGGCGGCTAAAGATAAGGACTGTCCCTCCAGAGGTGTGTGTGTGAGTGAGTGAGCAGGGGAACGTGTGAGAAGGCGTGTGTAAGGTGTGGGGGTGCGTGTGAGAAGGTGGTGTGAATGAGAAAGGGGCGTATGCGTGAGAGGGTGTGAGTATGTGCGGGTGTGAGTGTGTTGAGATACTTGGGTAACCCTCAGAGCCCCACTTGCTCTCCCTGAACTGGGGGTGCCGCCTTCCTGAAGGCTGCCCCGAGGCTTGGGGGACAGTCTGGCCGCGGCTGGCTCGTGGGTGGTGACAAGTGCCTGTGCTCAGAGCCCCTGGGCAGGTGCCAGCCCACACCGCCCGCCCTTCGCCGCGCCGGGACCATCTGGGGTCTGTCCCTTGTCCATCCCGTCCCAGCGCCGCTGCCCATGGGCGCTCCTGGGGCCAGGGTGGAGTCTGGGGGGGGGAGGGCCTGATTCTGTAGGTGGCTGCGAGGACGGTGCCACACCACTGTCCAGTAAGGGACAGCTGCCCCTTATGCTGGCAAAAGTCTGAGCAGGGAAGGAGGGCACGCCGGCCCCCACGCGCCCCCCAGTACACGCCCCACAAATCCCGGAGTGGACTTCCACAGGCACGGGCCCCCACAGCCTCGTTCTGGCTTTGAGATGCATCCCGCACCCCAGATCCCAGGCTGTGGGGCCCCCCGACCCGCCTCCGTCTCCTGTGTGTGTCCTGCCACAGGGACAGGGTGGGGGTGGGGGCCGGAGCCGGGGGCCATGAGTCGCCCAGGCTGCCTGGCACCTGCCGGTCCCCCCCGAGCTGCGGGCCCCACTGCTTGCCTGGCCTCCCCGGTGTCCACCAGGGAGGGGGTGGGCTGGGAGGGGCGCTTTGTCTGTCTGTGATTTTCTCCCTGGGGTGGGGTGGGTTAGCGGCGAGGCCCGGCAGGGAGGGAGTGGCCGCAGGGCCAGTCGTGGCCTTGAACTCGCAGGGCCCACCCAGGCAGGCCAGGGGACGCGGGAGGCACCCCCAACTTGCGTTCCTCCGCGCCCTCGCCAGCCCATCCTTCCGGGGAGTGGGCGTGAAGGGGGGCGCCCCTTCGTCCCCCAGGGCAGCAGCTGGGGCTCAGGGCCTTGCCCAGTCGCGGCCACAGTGGCAGTGTCCCTTCACCCCTCAGCCCTGCCTAGCCGTGCTGACGCGTGCCCGAGGCGCCACCTCCCCCCCGGCCCACGAGCGCTGCATGCCCCCGGACCCGCGAGAAGCCCCCCGCCCTGCTCTGAGGTCGTGCCGGCCCCCGCCCGCCTCTGACCCCAGGAGAGAGGGCGGCCTGGGCAGAGGCC